>NW_023045023.1:765047-848716 GCF_011762505.2 Arvicanthis niloticus
CTCCCTTGGTCGCCGGGACCCGAAGTCCCGCCTCCTGCCGCCTGGGGGCGGTTCTATGCAGATGTGGGAGTGGCCTAGACTCCCAGGGGGCGGTCCCAGCCCTCCAGGGGCGGGTCCAGGGCCCCCCAGGCCCTGCCCACCGGGTCCAGGACCCAGTCTGTCCTGGGTTCCCTTTGGTGCTCCAAGTGTCTCATTGGTCATCTGGTCTCCAGAGTCCCGCCTCCTGCCGCCTGGGGGAGGGTCTATGCAGATGTGGGAGTGGCCTAGACTCCCAGGGGGCGGTCCCAGCCCTCCAGGGGCGGGTCCAGGGCCCCCCAGGCCCTGCTCACCGGGTCCAGGACCCAGTCTGTCCTTGGTTCCCTTTGGTGCTCCAAGTGTCTCATTGGTCGCTGGGATCTAAAGTCCCGCCTCCTGCCGCCTGGGGGCGGTTCTATGCAGATGTGGGAGTGTCCTAGACTCCCAGGGGGCGGTCCCAGCCCTCCAGGGGCGGGTCCAGGGCCCCCCAGGCCCTGCTCACCGGGTCCAGGACCCAGTCTGTCCTTGGTTCCCTTTGGTGCTCCAAGTGTCTCATTGGTCGCTGGGATCTAAAGTCCCGCCTCCTGCCGCCTGGGGGCGGTTCTAGGCAGATGTGGGAGTGTCCTACACTCCCAGGGGGCGGTCCCAGCCCTCCAGGGGCGGGTCCAGGGCCCCCCAGGCCCTGCCCACCGGGTCCAGGACCCAGTCTGTCCTTGGTGCTCCAAGTGTCTCATTGGTCGCTGGGATCTAAAGTCCCGCCTCCTGCCGCCTGGGGGAGGGTCTATGCAGATGTGGGAGTGTCCTGGACTCCCAGGGGGCGGTCCCAGCCCTTAGGGGGCGGATCCAGGGCCCCCAGGCCTACCTACTCCTAACAGGCCCCGGTGTCTCATTGGCCCTCCGGAGCCAAAGTACCGCCTCCAGCCGCCTGGGGGCGGATCTAGGCAGATGTGGGAGTGGCCAGGTCTCCCAAGGGGCGGTCCCAGCTCTCTGGGGGCGGATCCAGGCCCCCCAGGCCTACCTACTGCTAACAGGCCCCGGTGTCCCATTGGCCCTCCGGAGCCAGAGTCCCGCCTCCGGCCGCCTGGGGGTGTGTCCAGGCAGATGTGGGAGTGTCCTGGAGTCCCAGGGGGCGGTCCCAGGGCCCCCCAGCCCCTCCCAGACCCCCGTGACCTCACCGTGACCCCGGACGCTCATTGATCCTCGGGGGCCGGTGGGAGGGTCCTGGCCCTCTGGGGGCGGGCTGATCCCTCCCAGGGGGCGTGTCTGCACCCCAGGCCACGCCCCCAGCCCCCACCCCCCACCCCCCGCCCTCCCACCCCCAGCCAGCCACCGCCAGCCACCCGGTCCACCAGGTTCCTCTCCCCTCCATAGAGTCCTATGGGCGCCGCGCGGCATGCTGGGACTCGTAGTCCCCGCCCGCCCGCCGCCATCTTGGAGGTCGTTCCCTTTCGCCCCGCGGCCGCCCCGCCCACCCAGCCAGTCAAAGGCGGCCTCCGCGCCAGCCAGAAGCAGCGAACCGCCGGTGGCTCGGCCCTTAAGGCTCCCGCCCGCAGAGGGCGCGCCGTCTCTTGGTGCGCCGGTTCGAGTCCCGCTGTCTGTCTGTCTGCCTGTCAGTCAGTCAGTCTGTCTATCCCGATCTCTCTCCCGCGTCATCTCGTGGGAAAAAAAAAAAAAAAAAAAAAAAAAAAAAAAAAAAAAAAGAGTTTTTGCGGGGTTCCTCCTCACTTTAAAAATTTTTTTATTGTGGGGGGGGTGTGTGTGTGGTGAGTGTCGGGTGCTTGTGGTGACGGTGAGGCAGGGGGATGACAGAGAGAGAGAGAGAGAGAGAGGATCCGGGTCGTCTGTTTCTCTCTTCTTCTTCTTGTGGTTGTGGTTGTGGTTGTTGCTGCTGCTGCTGCTGCTGCTGAGGCGGCCGCGGGTCGGTCGGGTCCGGTTCCCTCCGTGTGCGTGCGTGTGTGTGTGTGTCCGTCCGTCCGTCCGTCCGTCCGTCCGTCCCTCGGTCCCGTCGGTCGGTCGGTCGGTCGGTCGGTCGATCGCGACTCCCCCTCCTCCCCCGCGCGCGCGCGCGAGTCCCGTGAAAACTGAAAGGAGAAGAAGAATCGTCATCGTCAATCAATCAATCAATCATCAATCAATCATCATCATCCATCCGTCCATCCATCCATCCATCAATCGATATAAAAAAACCCGGCCGGAATCCAGCCACCGGCTCGGCTCGGCTCGGCTCGGCTCCTCCGCGCCGCTTCCCGCCGGCCGGCTCGGGTTCGCGGGTTTTTTTTTTTTTTTTCTTTGTTTTGGTATTTTTTTTGGGTTGGTTTTTCCCAGGCAAGATGGCGCCGGCCGGGCGGCTCGGCCAATGGGAGCGCGAGTTCGGCCGCCGGGCATCATGGGAGACGTAGTTCCGCCCGGCCGGCGCCATCTTGCCCGTAGTTCCGGGACCGCCGGGCCGCGCGGCCGGCTCCCGGCGGCGGTCCGGGGCCCGCCCGCCCGCGTGGGGCGCGGGGCGGGGCGTGGGATCGCGCGGGGGCGGTCCCCCGTGGCCCGCCCACGCCCCCGGGGGCGGGGCCGCGCCGCCCCGGGCCGGCGGGGGCCCGGCTCCCCCCGCGGGTCGGGCTTCCGGGGCTCCCGGGGCCGGGGACGGGCTCCGGGGGGCGTGCCCGGGCTCCGGGGGGGCGTGGTCGGCCGTCCGGCGCCGCCTCCCGGCGTCCCGGACCCGCCCCCGGACCCCCGGAGCCCCCCCGGGGTCCGGTTCCCGTTGGACGGCCCGGGGCGGAAGTCCCGCCTCGGGGGCGTGTCCGGGGTCGAGGGGGCGGAGTCCGCAGTCCCCGGGGGCGGGTCCGACCGCCTGGGCCCCCCCCCCCCCCCCCCAGCCCCTCCCAGAGCCCCCCCAAGTCTCAAGCACTCTCCTTCCCTCCGGGTCCCTCTGGGTCCTCTGCCCGGCCCCGGGGGCGTGGCCGGGGTCTGGGGGGCGTGTCTAGGGCCATCCGGGGGCGGGTCGGACCGTCTGGCACCGCCTCCCGCCCTCCCAGCCCCTCCCACGGCCCCCCAGAGCCCTCTCCCCATTGGCTCCAATGGAGCTGCCAGGGCCTGAGACCCGGCCCCGGGGGCGTGGCCGGGGTCTGGGGGGCGTGTCTAGGGCCGTCCGGGGGCGGGTCGGACCGTCTGGCACCGCCCCCCGCCCTCCCAGCCCCTCCCACGGCCCCCCAGACCCTGGTCCCCATTGGCTCCAATGGAGCTGCCAGGGCCGGAGACCCGGCCCCGGGGGCGTGGCCGGGGTCTGGGGGGCGTGTTTAGGGCCGTCCGGGGGCGGGTCCGACCGTCTGGCACCGCCCCCCGCCCTCCCAGCCCCTCCCACGGCCCCCCAGACCCGGGTCCCCATGGGCTCCTATGGAGCTGCCAGTCCCCGAGTCCCAGCCTCTCATTGGTCGCCGGGACCCAAAGTCCCGCCTCCTGCCGCCTGGGGGCGGTTCTATGCAGATGTGGGAGTGTCCTAGACTCCCAGGGGGCGGTCCCAGCCCTCCCTGGGCGGGTCCAGGGCCCCCCAGGCCCTGCCCACCGGGTCCAGGACCCAGTCTGTCCTTGGTGCTCCAAGTGTCTCATTGGTCATCAGGACTCAGAGTCCCGCCTTCTGCCGCCTGGGGGCGGTTCTATGCAGATGTGGGAGTGGCCTAGACTCCCAGGGGGCGGTCCCAGCCCTCCAGGGGCGGGTCCAGGGCCCCCCAGGCCCTGCCCACCGGGTCCAGGACCCAGTCTGTCCTTGGTTCCCTCTGGTGCTCCAAGTGTCTCATTGGTCATTGGGATCTAAAGTCCCGCCTCCTGCCGCCTGGGGGCGGTTCTATGCAGATGTGGGAGTGTCCTAGAGTCCCAGGGGGCGGTCCCAGCCCTCCAGGGGCGGGTCCAGGGCCCCCCAGGCCCTGCCCACCGGGTCCAGGACCCAGTCTGTCCTTGGTTCCCTTTGGTGCTCCAAGTGTCTCATTGGTCATTGGCTCTCAGAGTCCCGCCTCCTGCCGCCTGGGGGAGGGTCTATGCAGATGTGGGAGTGTCCTAGACTCCCAGGGGGCGGTCCCAGCCCTCCAGGGGCGGGTCCAGGGCCCCCCAGGCCCTGCCCACCGGGTCCAGGACCCAGTCATTCTTTGGTGCTCCAAGTGTCTCATTGGTCATTGGGTCTCAGAGTCCCGCCTCCTGCCGCCTGGGGGCGGTTCTATGCAGATGTGGGAGTGTCCTAGAGTCCCAGGGGGCGGTCCCAGACCTCCAGGGGCGGGTCCAGGGCCCCCCAGGCCCTGCCCACCGGGTCCAGGACCCAGTCTGTCCTTGGTGCTCCAAGTGTCTCATTGGTCATTGGGTCTCAGAGTCCCGCCTCCTGCCGCCTGGGGGAGGGTCTATGCAGATGTGGGAGTGGCCTAGACTCTCAGGGGGCGGTCCCAGCCCTCCCTGGGCGGGTCCAGGGCCCCCCAGGCCCTGCCCACCGGGTCCAGGACCCAGTCTGTCCTTTGGTTCCCTTTGGTGCTCCAAGTGTCTCATTGGTCATCGGGTCTCCAAAGTCCCGCCTCCTGCCGCCTGGGGGAGGGTCTATGCAGATGTGGGAGTGTCCTAGAGTCCCAGGGGGCGGTCCCAGCCCTCAGGGGGCGGATCCAGGCCCCCCAGACCTACCTACTGCTAACAGGCCCCGGTGTCTCATTGGTCCTCCGGAGCCAAAGTACCGCCTCCAGCCGCCTGGGGGAGGATCTAGGCAGATGTGGGAGTGGCCAGGTCTCCCAGGGGGCGGTCCCAGCCCTCTGGGGGCGGATCCAGGCCCCCCAGGCCTACCTACTGCTAACAGGCCCCGGTGTCCCATTGGCCCTCCGGAGCCAGAGTCCCGCCTCCGGCCGCCTGGGGGTGTGTCCAGGCAGATGTGGGAGTGTCCTAGAGTCCCAGGGGGCGGTCCCAGGGCCCCCCAGCCCCTCCCAGACCCCCGTGACCTCACCGTGACCCCGGACGCTCATTGGTCCTCGGGGGCCGGTGGGAGGGTCCTGGCCCTCTGGGGGCGGGCTGATCCCTCCCAGGGGGCGTGTCTGCACCCCAGGCCACGCCCCCAGCCCCCAGCCCCCACCACCCGCCCTCCCACCCCCAGCCAGCCACCCACCCGGTCCACCAGGTTCCTCTCCCCTCCATAGAGTCCTATGGGCGCCGCGCGGCATGCTGGGACTCGTAGTCCCCGCCCGCCCGCCCGCCGCCATCTTGGAGGTCGTTCCCTTTCGCCCCGCGGCCGCCCCGCCCACCCAGCCAGTCAAAGGCGGCCTCCGCGCCAGCCAGAAGCAGCGAACCGCCGGTGGCTCGGCCCTTAAGGCTCCCGCCCGCAGAGGGCGCGCCGTCTCTTGGTGCGCCGGTTCGAGTCCCGCTGTCTGTCTGTCTGCCTGTCAGTCAGTCTGTCTGTCTATCCCGATCTCTCTGCCGCGTCATCTCGTGGGAAAAAAAAAAAAAAAAAAAAAAAAAAAGAGTTTTTGCGGGGTTCCTCCTCACTTTAAAAATTTTTTTATTGTGGGGGGGGTGTGTGTGTGGTGAGTGTCGGGTGCTTGTGGTGACGGTGAGGCAGGGGGATGACAGAGAGAGAGAGAGAGAGAGAGGATCCGGGTCGTCTGTTTCTCTCTTCTTCTTCTTGTGGTTGTTGCTGCTGCTGCTGCTGCTGCTGCTGAGGCGGCCGCGGGTCGGTCGGGTCCGGTTCCCTCCGTGTGCGTGCGTGTGTGTGTGTGTGTCCGTCCGTCCGTCCGTCCGTCCGTCCCTCGGTCCCGTCGGTCGGTCGGTCGGTCGGTCGATCGCGACTCCCCCTCCTCCCCCGCGCGCGCGCGCGAGTCCCGTGAAAACTGAAAGGAGAAGAAGAATCGTCATCGTCAATCAATCAATCAATCATCATCAATCAATCATCATCATCCATCCGTCCATCCATCCATCCATCAATCGATATAAAAAAACCCGGCCGGAATCCAGCCCCCGGCTCGGCTCGGCTCGGCTCGGCTCCTCCGCGCCGCTTCCCGCCGGCCGGCTCGGGTTCGCGGGTTTTTTTTTTTTTTTTTCTTTGTTTTGGTATTTTTTTTGGGTTGGTTTTCCCAGGCAAGATGGCGCCGGCCGGGCGGCTCGGCCAATGGGAGCGCGAGTTCGGCCGCCGGGCATCATGGGAGACGTAGTTCCGGCCGGCCGGCGCCATCTTGCCCGTAGTTCCGGGACCGCCGGGCCGCGCGGCCGGCTCCCGGCGGCGGTCCGGGGCCCGCCCGCCCGCGTGGGGCGCGGGGCGGGGCGCGGGATCGCGCGGGGGCGGTCCCCCGTGGCCCGCCCACGCCCCCGGGGGCGGGGCCGCGCCGCCCCGGGCCGGCGGGGGCCCGGCTCCCCCCGTGGGTCGGGCTTCCGGGGCTCCCGGGGCCGGGGAGCGGCTCCGGGGGGCGTGCCCGGGCTCCGGGGGGCGTGGTCGGCCGTCCGGCGCCGCCTCCCGGCGTCCCGGACCCGCCCCCGGACCCCCGGAGCCCCCCCGGGGTCCGGTGCCCATTGGACGGCCCGGGGCGGAAGTCCCGCCTCGGGGGCGTGTCCGGGGTCGAGGGGGCGGAGTCCGCAGTCCCCGGGGGCGGGTCCGACCGCCTGGACCCGCCCCCCGCCCCCCCAGCCCCTCCCCGAGCCCCCCCAAGTCTCAAGCACTGTCGGTCCCTCCGGGTCCCTCTGGGTCCTCTGCCCGGCCCCGGGGGCGTGACCGGGGTCTGGGGGGCGTGTCTAGGGCCGTCCGGGGGCGGGTCCGACCGTCTGGCACCGCCTCCCGCCCTCCCAGCCCCTCCCACGGCCCCCCAGACCCTGGTCCCCATTGGCTACAATGGAGCTGCCAGGGCCTGAGACCCGGCCCCGGGGGCGTGGCCGGGGTCTGGGGGGCGTGTCTAGGGCCGTCCGGGGGCGGGTCCGACCGTCTGGCACCGCCTCCCGCCCCCCCAGCCCCTCCCACGGCCCCCCAGAGCCCTCTCCCCATTGGCTCCAATGGAGCTGCCAGGGCCTGAGACCCGGCCCCGGGGGCGTGGCCGGGGTCTGGGGGGCGTGTCTGGGGCCATCCGGGGGCGGGTTGGACCGTCTGGCACCGCCCCCCGCCCTCCCAGCCCCTCCCACGGCCCCCCAGACCCGGGTCCCCATGGGCTCCTATGGAGCTGCCAGTCCCCGAGTCCCAGCCTCTCATTGGTCGCCGGGACCCAAAGTCCCGCCTCCTGCCGCCTGGGGGCGGTTCTATGCAGATGTGGGAGTGTCCTAGACTCCCAGGGGGCGGTCCCAGCCCTCCCTGGGCGGGTCCAGGGCCCCCCAGGCCCTGCCCACCGGGTCCAGGACCCAGTCTGTCCTTGGTGCTCCAAGTGTCTCATTGGTCATCAGGACTCAGAGTCCCGCCTTCTGCCGCCTGGGGGCGGTTCTATGCAGATGTGGGAGTGGCCTAGACTCCCAGGGGGCGGTCCCAGCCCTCCAGGGGCGGGTCCAGGGCCCCCCAGGCCCTGCCCACCGGGTCCAGGACCCAGTCTGTCCTTGGTTCCCTCTGGTGCTCCAAGTGTCTCATTGGTCATTGGGATCTAAAGTCCCGCCTCCTGCCGCCTGGGGGCGGTTCTATGCAGATGTGGGAGTGTCCTAGACTCCCAGGGGGCGGTCCCAGCCCTCCAGGGGCGGGTCCAGGGCCCCCCAGGCCCTGCCCACCGGGTCCAGGACCCAGTCTGTCCTTGGTTCCCTTTGGTGCTCCAAGTGTCTCATTGGTCATTGGCTCTCAGAGTCCCGCCTCCTGCCGCCTGGGGGAGGGTCTATGCAGATGTGGGAGTGTCCTAGACTCCCAGGGGGCGGTCCCAGCCCTCCAGGGGCGGGTCCAGGGCCCCCCAGGCCCTGCCCACCGGGTCCAGGACCCAGTCATTCTTTGGTGCTCCAAGTGTCTCATTGGTCATTGGGTCTCAGAGTCCCGCCTCCTGCCGCCTGGGGGCGGTTCTATGCAGATGTGGGAGTGTCCTAGAGTCCCAGGGGGCGGTCCCAGACCTCCAGGGGCGGGTCCAGGGCCCCCCAGGCCCTGCCCACCGGGTCCAGGACCCAGTC
The DNA here is from genome assembly GCF_011762505.2 of Arvicanthis niloticus. Lineage (NCBI taxonomy): Eukaryota > Metazoa > Chordata > Mammalia > Rodentia > Muridae > Arvicanthis > Arvicanthis niloticus. The sequence goes on from NW_023045023.1 coordinate 773,130, forward strand.
TGTCCTTTGGTTCCCTTTGGTGCTCCAAGTGTCTCATTGGTCATCGGGTCTCCAAAGTCCCGCCTCCTGCCGCCTGGGGGAGGGTCTATGCAGATGTGGGAGTGTCCTAGAGTCCCAGGGGGCGGTCCCAGCCCTCAGGGGGCGGATCCAGGCCCCCCAGACCTACCTACTGCTAACAGGCCCCGGTGTCTCATTGGTCCTCCGGAGCCAAAGTACCGCCTCCAGCCGCCTGGGGGAGGATCTAGGCAGATGTGGGAGTGGCCAGGTCTCCCAGGGGGCGGTCCCAGCCCTCTGGGGGCGGATCCAGGCCCCCCAGGCCTACCTACTGCTAACAGGCCCCGGTGTCCCATTGGCCCTCCGGAGCCAGAGTCCCGCCTCCGGCCGCCTGGGGGTGTGTCCAGGCAGATGTGGGAGTGTCCTGGAGTCCCAGGGGGCGGTCCCAGGGCCCCCCAGCCCCTCCCAGACCCCCGTGACCTCACCGTGACCCCGGACGCTCATTGGTCCTCGGGGGCCGGTGGGAGGGTCCTGGCCCTCTGGGGGCGGGCAGATCCCTCCCAGGGGGCGTGTCTGCACCCCAGGCCACGCCCCCAGCTCCCACCCCCCACCCCCCACCCCTCCCCACCCCCAGCCAGCCACCCGGTCCACCAGGTTCCTCTCCCCTCCATAGAGTCCTATGGGCGCCGCGCGGCATGCTGGGACTCGTAGTCCCCGCCCGCCCGCCGCCGCCATCTTGGAGGTCGTTCCCTTTCGCCCCGCGGCCGCCCCGCCCACCCAGCCAGTCAAAGGCGGCCTCCGCGCCAGCCAGAAGCAGCGAACCGCCGGTGGCTCGGCCCTTAAGGCTCCCGCCCGCAGAGGGCGCGCCGTCTCTTGGTGCGCCGGTTCGAGTCCCGCTGTCTGTCTGTCTGCCTGTCAGTCAGTCAGTCTGTCTATCCCGATCTCTCTCCCGCGTCATCTCGTGGGAAAAAAAAAAAAAAAAAAAAAAAAAAAAAAAAAAAAATTTTTTGGGGGGTTCCTCCTCACTTTAAAAATTTTTTTTTTGTGGGGGGGGTGTGTGTGTGGTGAGTGTCGGGTGCTTGTGGTGACGGTGAGGCAGGGGGATGACAGAGAGAGAGAGAGAGAGAGAGAGAGAGAGAGGATCCGGGTCGTCTGTTTCTCTCTTCTTCTTCTTGTGGTTGTGGTTGTTGCTGCTGCTGCTGCTGCTGAGGCGGCCGCGGGTCGGTCGGGTCCGGTTCCCTCCGTGTGCGTGTGCGTGTGTGTGTGTGTCCGTCCGTCCGTCCGTCCGTCCGTCCCTCGGTCCCGTCGGTCGGTCGGTCGGTCGGTCGATCGCGACTCCCCCTCCTCCCCCGCGCGCGCGCGCGAGTCCCGTGAAAACTGAAAGGAGAAGAAGAATCGTCATCGTCAATCAATCAATCAATCATCATCAATCATCATCATCCATCCGTCCATCCATCCATCCATCAATCGATATAAAAAAACCCGGCCGGAATCCAGCCACCGGCTCGGCTCGGCTCGGCTCGGCTCCTCCGCGCCGCTTCCCGCCGGCCGGCTCGGGTTCGCGGGTTTTTTTTTTTTTTTTTCTTTGTTTTGGTATTTTTTTTGGGTTGGTTTTTCCCAGGCAAGATGGCGCCGGCCGGGCGGCTCGGCCAATGGGAGCGCGAGTTCGGCCGCCGGGCATCACGGGAGACGTAGTTCCGGCCGGCTGGCGCCATCTTGCCCGTAGTTCCCGGGCCTCCCGGGCCGCGCGGCCGGCTCCCGGCGGCGTTCCGGGGCCCGCCCGCCCGCGTGGGGCGCGGGGCGGGGCGCGGGATCGCGCGGGGGCGGTCCCCCGTGGCCCGCCCACGCCCCCGGGGGCGGGGCCGCGCCGCCCCGGGCCGGCGGGGGCCCGGCTCCCCCCGCGGGTCGGGCTTCCGGGGCTCCCGGGGCCGGGGACGGGCTCCGGGGGGCGTGCCCGGGCTCCGGGGGGGCGTGGTCGGCCGTCCGGCGCCGCCTCCCGGCGTCCCGGACCCGCCCCCGGACCCCCGGAGCCCCCCCGGGGTCCGGTGCCCGGTGGACGGCCCGGGGCGGAAGTCCCGCCTCGGGGGCGTGTCCGGGGTCGAGGGGGCGGAGTCCTCAGTCCCCGGGGGCGGGTCCGACCGCCTGGACCCGCCCCCCGCCCCCCCAGCCCCTCCCAGAGCCCCCCCAAGTCTCAAGCACTCTCCTTCCCTCCGGGTCCCTCTGGGTCCTCTGCCCGGTCCCGGGGGCGTGGCCGGGGTCTGGGGGGCGTGTCTAGGGCCGTCCGGGGGAGGGTCCGACCGTCTGGCACCGCCCCCCGCCCTCCCAGCCCCTCCCACGGCCCCCCAGAGCCTGGTCCCCATTGGCTCCTATGGAGCTGCCAGGGCCTGAGACCCGGCCCCGGGGGCGTGGCCGGGGTCTGGGGGGCGTGTTTAGGGCCGTCCGGGGGCGGGTCCGACCGTCTGGCACCGCCGCCCGCCCCCCCAGCCCCTCCCACGGCCCCCAGACCCTGGTCCCCATTGGCTACAATGGAGCTGCCAGAGCCTGAGACCCGGCCCCGGGGGCGTGGCCGGGGTCTGGGGGGCGTGTCTAGGGCCGTCCGGGGGCGGGTCGGACCGTCTGGCACCGCCCCCAGTCCCCCCAGCCCCTCCCACGGCCCCCCAGAGCCCTCTCCCCATGGGCTACAATGGAGCTGCCAGGGCCTGAGACCCGGCCCCGGGGGCGTGGCCGGGGTCTGGGGGGCGTGTCTAGGGCCGTCCGGGGGCGGGTCCGACCATCTGGCACCGCCCCCCGGCCTCCCAGCCCCTCCCACGGCCCCCCAGAGCCCTCTCCCCATTGGCTCCAATGGAGCTGCCAGGGCCTGAGACCCGGCCCCGGGGGCGTGGCCGGGGTCTGGGGGGCGTGTCTAGGGCCGTCCGGGGGCGGGTCGGACCGTCTGGCACCGCCCCCAGTCCCCCCAGCCCCTCCCACGGCCCCCCAGAGCCCTCTCCCCATGGGCTCCAATGGAGCTGCCAGGGCCAGAGACCCGGCCCCGGGGGCGTGGCCGGGGTCTGGGGGGCGTGTCTAGGGCCGTCCGGGGGCGGGTCCGACCATCTGGCACCGCCCCCCCGGCCTCCCAGCCCCTCCCACGGCCCCCCAGACCCGGGTCCCCATGGGCTCCTATGGAGCTGCCAGTCCCCGAGTCCCAGCCTCTCATTGGTCGCCGGGAACCGAAGTCCCGCCTCCTGCCGCCTGGGGGCGGTTCTATGCAGATGTGGGAGTGTCCTAGACTCCCAGGGGGCGGTCCCAGCCCTCCAGGGGCGGGTCCAGGGCCCCCCAGGCCCTGCCCACCGGGTCCAGGACCCAGTCTGTCCTTGGTTCCCTTTGGTGCTCCAAGTGTCTCATTGGTCATTGGGATCTAAAGTCCCGCCTCCTGCCGCCTGGGGGCGGTTCTATGCAGATGTGGGAGTGGCCTAGACTCCCAGGGGGCGGTCCCAGCCCTCCAGGGGCGGGTCCAGGGCCCCCCAGGCCCTGCCCACCGGGTCCAGGACCCAGTCTGTCCTTGGTTCCCTTTGGTGCTCCAAGTGTCTCATTGGTCATTGGGATCTAAAGTCCCGCCTCCTGCCGCCTGGGGGCGGTTCTATGCAGATGTGGGAGTGGCCTAGACTCCCAGGGGGCGGTCCCAGCCCTCCAGGGGCGGGTCCAGGGCCCCCCAGGCCCTGCCCACCGGGTCCAGGACCCAGTCTGTCCTTGGTTCCCTTTGGTGCTCCAAGTGTCTCATTGGTCATCTGGTCTCCAAAGTCCCGCCTCCTGCCGCCTGGGGGCGGTTCTATGCAGATGTGGGAGTGTCCTACACTCCCAGGGGGCGGTCCCAGCCCTCCAGGGGCGGGTCCAGGGCCCCCCAGGCCCTGCCCACCGGGTCCAGGACCCAGTCTGTCCTTGGTTCCCTTTGGTGCTCCAAGTGTCTCATTGGTCGCTGGGACCTGAAGTCCCGCCTCCTGCCGCCTGGGGGCGGTTCTATGCAGATGTGGGAGTGTCCTAGACTCCCAGGGGGCGGTCCCGGCCCTCCAGGGGCGGGTCCAGGGCCCCCCAGGCCCTGCCCACCGGGTCCAGGACCCAGTCTGTCCTTGGTTCCCTTTGGTGCTCCAAGTGTCTCATTGGTCATCTGGTCTCCAGAGTCCCGCCTCCTGCCGCCTGGGGGAGGGTCTATGCAGATGTGGGAGTGGCCTAGAGTCCCAGGGGGCGGTCCCAGCCCTCCAGGGGCGGGTCCAGGGCCCCCCAGGCCCTGCCCACCGGGTCCAGGACCCAGTCTGTCCTGGGTTCCCTTTGGTGCTCCAAGTGTCTCATTGGTCGCTGGGATCTAAAGTCCCGCCTCCTGCCGCCTGGGGGCGGTTCTATGCAGATGTGGGAGTGTCCTAGACTCCCAGGGGGCGGTCCCAGCCCTCCCTGGGCGGGTCCAGGGCCCCCAGGCCCTGCCCACCGGGTCCAGGACCCAGTCTGTCCTTGGTTCCCTTTGGTGCTCCAAGTGTCTCATTGGTCATCGGGTCTCCAAAGTCCCGCCTCCTGCCGCCTGGGGGCGGTTCTATGCAGATGTGGGAGTGTCCTGGACTCCCAGGGGGCGGTCCCAGCCCTTAGGGGGCGGATCCAGGGCCCCCAGGCCTACCTACTCCTAACAGGCCCCGGTGTCTCATTGGCCCTCCGGAGCCAAAGTACCGCCTCCAGCCGCCTGGGGGCGGATCTAGGCAGATGTGGGAGTGGCCAGGTCTCCCAGGGGGCGGTCCCAGCCCTCTGGGGGCGGATCCAGGCCCCCCAGGCCTACCTACTGCTAACAGGCCCCGGTGTCCCATTGGCCCTCCGGAGCCAGAGTCCCGCCTCCGGCCGCCTGGGGGTGTGTCCAGGCAGATGTGGGAGTGTCCTGGAGTCCCAGGGGGCGGTCCCAGGGCCCCCCAGCCCCTCCCAGACCCCCGTGACCTCACCGTGACCCCGGACGCTCATTGGTCCTCGGGGGCCGGTGGGAGGGTCCTGGCCCTCTGGGGGCGGGCTGATCCCTCCCAGGGGGCGTGTCTGCACCCCAGGCCACGCCCCCAGCCCCCAGCCCCCACCCCCCACCCCTCCCCACCCCCCGCCAGCCACCCGGTCCACCAGGTTCCTCTCCCCTCCATAGAGTCCTATGGGCGCCGCGCGGCATGCTGGGACTCGTAGTCCCCGCCCGCCATCTTGGAGGTCGTTCCCTTTCGCCCCGCGGCCGCCCCGCCCACCCAGCCAGTCAAAGGCGGCCTCCGCGCCAGCCAGAAGCAGCGAACCGCCGGTGGCTCGGCCCTTAAGGCTCCCGCCCGCAGAGGGCGCGCCGTCTCTTGGTGCGCCGGTTCGAGTCCCGCTGCCTGTCTGTCTGCCTGTCAGTCAGTCAGTCTGTCTATCCCGATCTCTCTCCCGCGTCATCTCGTGGGAAAAAAAAAAAAAAAAAAAAAAAAAAAAAAAAAAAAAAAAGAGTTTTTGCGGGGTTCCTCCTCACTTTAAAAATTTTTTTATTGTGGGGGGGGTGTGTGTGTGGTGAGTGTCGGGTGCTTGTGGTGACGGTGAGGCAGGGGGATGACAGAGAGAGAGAGAGAGAGAGAGGATCCGGGTCGTCTGTTTCTCTCTTCTTCTTCTTGTGGTTGTGGTTGTGGTTGTTGCTGCTGCTGCTGCTGCTGCTGAGGCGGCCGCGGGTCGGTCGGGTCCGGTTCCCTCCGTGTGCGTGCGTGTGTGTGTGTGTCCGTCCGTCCGTCCGTCCGTCCGTCCGTCCCTCGGTCCCGTCGGTCGGTCGGTCGGTCGGTCGGTCGATCGCGACTCCCCCTCCTCCCCCGCGCGCGCGCGCGAGTCCCGTGAAAACTGAAAGGAGAAGAAGAATCGTCATCGTCAATCAATCAATCAATCATCAATCAATCATCATCATCCATCCGTCCATCCATCCATCCATCAATCGATATAAAAAAACCCGGCCGGAATCCAGCCACCGGCTCGGCTCGGCTCGGCTCGGCTCCTCCGCGCCGCTTCCCGCCGGCCGGCTCGGGTTCGCGGGTTTTTTTTTTTTTTTTTCTTTGTTTTGGTATTTTTTTTTGGGTTGGTTTTTCCCAGGCAAGATGGCGCCGGCCGGGCGGCTCGGCCAATGGGAGCGCGAGTTCGGCCGCCGGGCATCATGGGAGACGTAGTTCCGCCCGGCCGGCGCCATCTTGCCCGTAGTTCCGGGACCGCCGGGCCGCGCGGCCGGCTCCCGGCGGCGGTCCGGGGCCCGCCCGCCCGCGTGGGGCGCGGGGCGGGGCGTGGGATCGCGCGGGGGCGGTCCCCCGTGGCCCGCCCACGCCCCCGGGGGCGGGGCCGCGCCGCCCCGGGCCGGCGGGGGCCCGGCTCCCCCCGCGGGTCGGGCTTCCGGGGCTCCCGGGGCCGGGGACGGGCTCCGGGGGGCGTGCCCGGGCTCCGGGGGGGCGTGGTCGGCCGTCCGGCGCCGCCTCCCGGCGTCCCGGACCCGCCCCCGGACCCCCGGAGCCCCCCCGGGGTCCGGTTCCCGTTGGACGGCCCGGGGCGGAAGTCCCGCCTCGGGGGCGTGTCCGGGGTCGAGGGGGCGGAGTCCGCAGTCCCCGGGGGCGGGTCCGACCGCCTGGACCCGCCCCCCGCCCCCCCAGCCCCTCCCAGAGCCCCCCCAAGTCTCAAGCACTCTCCTTCCCTCCGGGTCCCTCTGGGTCCTCTGCCCGGCCCCGGGGGCGTGGCCGGGGTCTGGGGGGCGTGTCTAGGGCCATCCGGGGGCGGGTCGGACCGTCTGGCACCGCCTCCCGCCCTCCCAGCCCCTCCCACGGCCCCCCAGAGCCCTCTCCCCATTGGCTCCAATGGAGCTGCCAGGGCCTGAGACCCGGCCCCGGGGGCGTGGCCGGGGTCTGGGGGGCGTGTCTAGGGCCGTCCGGGGGCGGGTCGGACCGTCTGGCACCGCCCCCCGCCCTCCCAGCCCCTCCCACGGCCCCCCAGACCCTGGTCCCCATTGGCTCCAATGGAGCTGCCAGGGCCGGAGACCCGGCCCCGGGGGCGTGGCCGGGGTCTGGGGGGCGTGTTTAGGGCCGTCCGGGGGCGGGTCCGACCGTCTGGCACCGCCCCCCGCCCTCCCAGCCCCTCCCACGGCCCCCCAGACCCGGGTCCCCATGGGCTCCTATGGAGCTGCCAGTCCCCGAGTCCCAGCCTCTCATTGGTCGCCGGGACCCAAAGTCCCGCCTCCTGCCGCCTGGGGGCGGTTCTATGCAGATGTGGGAGTGTCCTAGACTCCCAGGGGGCGGTCCCAGCCCTCCCTGGGCGGGTCCAGGGCCCCCCAGGCCCTGCCCACCGGGTCCAGGACCCAGTCTGTCCTTGGTGCTCCAAGTGTCTCATTGGTCATCAGGACTCAGAGTCCCGCCTTCTGCCGCCTGGGGGCGGTTCTATGCAGATGTGGGAGTGGCCTAGACTCCCAGGGGGCGGTCCCAGCCCTCCAGGGGCGGGTCCAGGGCCCCCCAGGCCCTGCCCACCGGGTCCAGGACCCAGTCTGTCCTTGGTTCCCTCTGGTGCTCCAAGTGTCTCATTGGTCATTGGGATCTAAAGTCCCGCCTCCTGCCGCCTGGGGGCGGTTCTATGCAGATGTGGGAGTGTCCTAGACTCCCAGGGGGCGGTCCCAGCCCTCCAGGGGCGGGTCCAGGGCCCCCCAGGCCCTGCCCACCGGGTCCAGGACCCAGTCTGTCCTTGGTTCCCTTTGGTGCTCCAAGTGTCTCATTGGTCATTGGCTCTCAGAGTCCCGCCTCCTGCCGCCTGGGGGAGGGTCTATGCAGATGTGGGAGTGTCCTAGACTCCCAGGGGGCGGTCCCAGCCCTCCAGGGGCGGGTCCAGGGCCCCCCAGGCCCTGCCCACCGGGTCCAGGACCCAGTCATTCTTTGGTGCTCCAAGTGTCTCATTGGTCATTGGGTCTCAGAGTCCCGCCTCCTGCCGCCTGGGGGCGGTTCTATGCAGATGTGGGAGTGTCCTAGAGTCCCAGGGGGCGGTCCCAGACCTCCAGGGGCGGGTCCAGGGCCCCCCAGGCCCTGCCCACCGGGTCCAGGACCCAGTCTGTCCTTGGTGCTCCAAGTGTCTCATTGGTCATTGGGTCTCAGAGTCCCGCCTCCTGCCGCCTGGGGGAGGGTCTATGCAGATGTGGGAGTGGCCTAGACTCTCAGGGGGCGGTCCCAGCCCTCCCTGGGCGGGTCCAGGGCCCCCCAGGCCCTGCCCACCGGGTCCAGGACCCAGTCTGTCCTTTGGTTCCCTTTGGTGCTCCAAGTGTCTCATTGGTCATCGGGTCTCCAAAGTCCCGCCTCCTGCCGCCTGGGGGAGGGTCTATGCAGATGTGGGAGTGTCCTAGAGTCCCAGGGGGCGGTCCCAGCCCTCAGGGGGCGGATCCAGGCCCCCCAGACCTACCTACTGCTAACAGGCCCCGGTGTCTCATTGGTCCTCCGGAGCCAAAGTACCGCCTCCAGCCGCCTGGGGGAGGATCTAGGCAGATGTGGGAGTGGCCAGGTCTCCCAGGGGGCGGTCCCAGCCCTCTGGGGGCGGATCCAGGCCCCCCAGGCCTACCTACTGCTAACAGGCCCCGGTGTCCCATTGGCCCTCCGGAGCCAGAGTCCCGCCTCCGGCCGCCTGGGGGTGTGTCCAGGCAGATGTGGGAGTGTCCTAGAGTCCCAGGGGGCGGTCCCAGGGCCCCCCAGCCCCTCCCAGACCCCCGTGACCTCACCGTGACCCCGGACGCTCATTGGTCCTCGGGGGCCGGTGGGAGGGTCCTGGCCCTCTGGGGGCGGGCTGATCCCTCCCAGGGGGCGTGTCTGCACCCCAGGCCACGCCCCCAGCCCCCAGCCCCCACCACCCGCCCTCCCACCCCCAGCCAGCCACCCACCCGGTCCACCAGGTTCCTCTCCCCTCCATAGAGTCCTATGGGCGCCGCGCGGCATGCTGGGACTCGTAGTCCCCGCCCGCCCGCCCGCCGCCATCTTGGAGGTCGTTCCCTTTCGCCCCGCGGCCGCCCCGCCCACCCAGCCAGTCAAAGGCGGCCTCCGCGCCAGCCAGAAGCAGCGAACCGCCGGTGGCTCGGCCCTTAAGGCTCCCGCCCGCAGAGGGCGCGCCGTCTCTTGGTGCGCCGGTTCGAGTCCCGCTGTCTGTCTGTCTGCCTGTCAGTCAGTCTGTCTGTCTATCCCGATCTCTCTGCCGCGTCATCTCGTGGGAAAAAAAAAAAAAAAAAAAAAAAAAAGAGTTTTTGCGGGGTTCCTCCTCACTTTAAAAATTTTTTTATTGTGGGGGGGGTGTGTGTGTGGTGAGTGTCGGGTGCTTGTGGTGACGGTGAGGCAGGGGGATGACAGAGAGAGAGAGAGAGAGAGAGGATCCGGGTCGTCTGTTTCTCTCTTCTTCTTCTTGTGGTTGTTGCTGCTGCTGCTGCTGCTGCTGCTGAGGCGGCCGCGGGTCGGTCGGGTCCGGTTCCCTCCGTGTGCGTGCGTGTGTGTGTGTGTGTCCGTCCGTCCGTCCGTCCGTCCGTCCCTCGGTCCCGTCGGTCGGTCGGTCGGTCGGTCGATCGCGACTCCCCCTCCTCCCCCGCGCGCGCGCGCGAGTCCCGTGAAAACTGAAAGGAGAAGAAGAATCGTCATCGTCAATCAATCAATCAATCATCATCAATCAATCATCATCATCCATCCGTCCATCCATCCATCCATCAATCGATATAAAAAAACCCGGCCGGAATCCAGCCCCCGGCTCGGCTCGGCTCGGCTCGGCTCCTCCGCGCCGCTTCCCGCCGGCCGGCTCGGGTTCGCGGGTTTTTTTTTTTTTTTTTCTTTGTTTTGGTATTTTTTTTGGGTTGGTTTTCCCAGGCAAGATGGCGCCGGCCGGGCGGCTCGGCCAATGGGAGCGCGAGTTCGGCCGCCGGGCATCATGGGAGACGTAGTTCCGGCCGGCCGGCGCCATCTTGCCCGTAGTTCCGGGACCGCCGGGCCGCGCGGCCGGCTCCCGGCGGCGGTCCGGGGCCCGCCCGCCCGCGTGGGGCGCGGGGCGGGGCGCGGGATCGCGCGGGGGCGGTCCCCCGTGGCCCGCCCACGCCCCCGGGGGCGGGGCCGCGCCGCCCCGGGCCGGCGGGGGCCCGGCTCCCCCCGTGGGTCGGGCTTCCGGGGCTCCCGGGGCCGGGGAGCGGCTCCGGGGGGCGTGCCCGGGCTCCGGGGGGCGTGGTCGGCCGTCCGGCGCCGCCTCCCGGCGTCCCGGACCCGCCCCCGGACCCCCGGAGCCCCCCCGGGGTCCGGTGCCCATTGGACGGCCCGGGGCGGAAGTCCCGCCTCGGGGGCGTGTCCGGGGTCGAGGGGGCGGAGTCCGCAGTCCCCGGGGGCGGGTCCGACCGCCTGGACCCGCCCCCCGCCCCCCCAGCCCCTCCCCGAGCCCCCCCAAGTCTCAAGCACTGTCGGTCCCTCCGGGTCCCTCTGGGTCCTCTGCCCGGCCCCGGGGGCGTGACCGGGGTCTGGGGGGCGTGTCTAGGGCCGTCCGGGGGCGGGTCCGACCGTCTGGCACCGCCTCCCGCCCTCCCAGCCCCTCCCACGGCCCCCCAGACCCTGGTCCCCATTGGCTACAATGGAGCTGCCAGGGCCTGAGACCCGGCCCCGGGGGCGTGGCCGGGGTCTGGGGGGCGTGTCTAGGGCCGTCCGGGGGCGGGTCCGACCGTCTGGCACCGCCTCCCGCCCCCCCAGCCCCTCCCACGGCCCCCCAGAGCCCTCTCCCCATTGGCTCCAATGGAGCTGCCAGGGCCTGAGACCCGGCCCCGGGGGCGTGGCCGGGGTCTGGGGGGCGTGTCTGGGGCCATCCGGGGGCGGGTTGGACCGTCTGGCACCGCCCCCCGCCCTCCCAGCCCCTCCCACGGCCCCCCAGACCCGGGTCCCCATGGGCTCCTATGGAGCTGCCAGTCCCCGAGTCCCAGCCTCTCATTGGTCGCCGGGACCCAAAGTCCCGCCTCCTGCCGCCTGGGGGCGGTTCTATGCAGATGTGGGAGTGTCCTAGACTCCCAGGGGGCGGTCCCAGCCCTCCCTGGGCGGGTCCAGGGCCCCCCAGGCCCTGCCCACCGGGTCCAGGACCCAGTCTGTCCTTGGTGCTCCAAGTGTCTCATTGGTCATCAGGACTCAGAGTCCCGCCTTCTGCCGCCTGGGGGCGGTTCTATGCAGATGTGGGAGTGGCCTAGACTCCCAGGGGGCGGTCCCAGCCCTCCAGGGGCGGGTCCAGGGCCCCCCAGGCCCTGCCCACCGGGTCCAGGACCCAGTCTGTCCTTGGTTCCCTCTGGTGCTCCAAGTGTCTCATTGGTCATTGGGATCTAAAGTCCCGCCTCCTGCCGCCTGGGGGCGGTTCTATGCAGATGTGGGAGTGTCCTAGACTCCCAGGGGGCGGTCCCAGCCCTCCAGGGGCGGGTCCAGGGCCCCCCAGGCCCTGCCCACCGGGTCCAGGACCCAGTCTGTCCTTGGTTCCCTTTGGTGCTCCAAGTGTCTCATTGGTCATTGGCTCTCAGAGTCCCGCCTCCTGCCGCCTGGGGGAGGGTCTATGCAGATGTGGGAGTGTCCTAGACTCCCAGGGGGCGGTCCCAGCCCTCCAGGGGCGGGTCCAGGGCCCCCCAGGCCCTGCCCACCGGGTCCAGGACCCAGTCATTCTTTGGTGCTCCAAGTGTCTCATTGGTCATTGGGTCTCAGAGTCCCGCCTCCTGCCGCCTGGGGGCGGTTCTATGCAGATGTGGGAGTGTCCTAGAGTCCCAGGGGGCGGTCCCAGACCTCCAGGGGCGGGTCCAGGGCCCCCCAGGCCCTGCCCACCGGGTCCAGGACCCAGTCTGTCCTTGGTGCTCCAAGTGTCTCATTGGTCATTGGGTCTCAGAGTCCCGCCTCCTGCCGCCTGGGGGCGGTTCTATGCAGATGTGGGAGTGTCCTAGAGTCCCAGGGGGCGGTCCCAGACCTCCAGGGGCGGGTCCAGGGCCCCCCAGGCCCTGCCCACCGGGTCCAGGACCCAGTCTGTCCTTGGTGCTCCAAGTGTCTCATTGGTCATTGGGTCTCCAGAGTCCCGCCTCCTGCCGCCTGGGGGCGGTTCTATGCAGATGTGGGAGTGGCCTAGACTCCCAGGGGGCGGTCCCAGCCCTCCAGGGGCGGGTCCAGGGCCCCCCAGGCCCTGCCCACCGGGTCCAGGACCCAGTCTGTCCTTGGTTCCCTTTGGTGCTCCAAGTGTCTCATTGGTCATTGGGTCTCAGAGTCCCGCCTCCAGCCGCCTGGGGGAGGGTCTATGCAGATGTGGGAGTGTCCTAGAGTCCCAGGGGGTGGTCCCAGCCCTCAGGGGGCGGATCCAGGCACCCCAGGCCTACCTACTGCTAACAGGCCCCGGTGTCTCATTGGTCCTCCGGAGCCAAAGTCCCGCCTCCTGCCGCCTGGGGGCGGTTCTATGCAGATGTGGGAGTGGCCTAGACTCCCAGGGGGCGGTCCCAGCCCTCAGGGGGCGGATCCAGGCCCCCCAGGCCTACCTACTCCTAACAGGCCCAGGTGTCCCATTGGCCCTCCGGAGCCAGAGTCCCGCCTCCGGCCGCCTGGGGGTGTGTCCAGGCAGATGTGGGAGTGTCCTAGAGTCCCAGGGGGCGGTCCCAGGGCCCCCCAGCCCCTCCCAGACCCCCGTGACCTCACCGTGACCCCGGACGCTCATTGGTCCTCGGGGGCCGGTGGGAGGGTCCTGGCCCTCTGGGGGCGGGCTGATCCCTCCCAGGGGGCGTGTCTGCACCCCAGGCCACGCCCCCAGCCCCCAGCTCCCACCCCCCACCCCTCCCCACCCCCAGCCAGCCACCCGGTCCACCAGGTTCCTCTCCCCTCCATAGAGTCCTATGGGCGCCGCGCGGCATGCTGGGACTCGTAGTCCCCGCCCGCCCGCCGCCGCCATCTTGGAGGTCGTTCCCTTTCGCCCCGCGGCCGCCCCGCCCACCCAGCCAGTCAAAGGCGGCCTCCGCGCCAGCCAGAAGCAGCGAACCGCCGGTGGCTCGGCCCTTAAGGCTCCCGCCCGCAGAGGGCGCGCCGTCTCTTGGTGCGCCGGTTCGAGTCCCGCTGTCTGTCTGTCTGCCTGTCAGTCAGTCAGTCTGTCTATCCCGATCTCTCTCCCGCGTCATCTCGTGGGAAAAAAAAAAAAAAAAAAAAAAAAAAAAAAAAAAAAGAGTTTTTGCGGGGTTCCTCCTCACTTTAAAAATTTTTTTATTGTGGGGGGGGTGTGTGTGTGGTGAGTGTCGGGTGCTTGTGGTGACGGTGAGGCAGGGGGATGACAGAGAGAGAGAGAGAGAGAGAGAGAGGATCCGGGTCGTCTGTTTCTCTCTTCTTCTTCTTGTGGTTGTGGTTGTTGCTGCTGCTGCTGCTGCTGAGGCGGCCGCGGGTCGGTCGGGTCCGGTTCCCTCCGTGTGCGTGCGTGTGTGTGTGTGTGTCCGTCCGTCCGTCCGTCCGTCCGTCCCTCGGTCCCGTCGGTCGGTCGGTCGGTCGGTCGATCGCGACTCCCCCTCCTCCCCCGCGCGCGCGCGCGAGTCCCGTGAAAACTGAAAGGAGAAGAAGAATCGTCATCGTCAATCAATCAATCAATCAATCATCAATCAATCATCATCATCCATCCATCAATCGATATAAAAAAACCCGGCCGGAATCCAGCCACCGGCTCGGCTCGGCTCGGCTCGGCTCCTCCGCGCCGCTTCCCGCCGGCCGGCTCGGGTTCGCGGGTTTTTTTTTTTTTTTTTCTTTGTTTTGGTATTTTTTTTGGGTTGGTTTTCCCAGGCAAGATGGCGCCGGACGGGCGGCTCGGCCAATGGGAGCGCGAGTTCGGCCGCCGGGCATCATGGGAGACGTAGTTCCGGCCGGCCGGCGCCATCTTGCCCGTAGTTCCGGGACCGCCGGGCCGCGCGGCCGGCTCCCGGCGGCGGCGGTCCGGGGCCCGCCCGCCCGCGTGGGGCGCGGGGCGGGGCGCGGGATCGCGCGGGGGCGGTCCCCCGTGGCCCGCCCACGCCCCCGGGGGCGGGGCCGCGCCGCCCGGGGCCGGCGGGGGCCCGGCTCCCCCCGCGGGTCGGGCTTCCGGGGCTCCCGGGGCCGGGGAGCGGCTCCGGGGGGCGTGCCCGGGCTCCGGGGGGGCGTGGTCGGCCGTCCGGCGCCGCCTCCCGGCGTCCCGGACCCGCCCCCGGACCCCCGGAGCCCCCCCGGGGTCCGGTTCCCGTTGGACGGCCCGGGGCGGAAGTCCCGCCTCGGGGGCGTGTCCGGGGTCGAGGGGGCGGAGTCCGCAGTCCCCGGGGGCGGGTCCGACCGCCTGGACCCGCCCCCCCCCCCCCCAGCCCCTCCCAGAGCCCCCCCAAGTCTCAAGCACTCTCCGTCCCTCCGGGTCCCTCTGGGTCCTCTGCCCGGCCCCGGGGGCGTGGCCGGGGTCTGGGGGGCGTGTCTAGGGCCGTCCGGGGGCGGGTCCGACCGTCTGGCACCGCCTCCCGCCCCCCCAGCCCCTCCCACGGCCCCCCAGAGCCCTCTCCCCATTGGCTCCAATGGAGCTGCCAGGGCCTGAGACCCGGCCCCGGGGGCGTGGCCGGGGTCTGGGGGGCGTGTCTGGGGCCGTCCGGGGGCGGGTCCGACCGTCTGGCACCGCCCCCCGCCCTCCCAGCCCCTCCCACGGCCCCCCAGACCCGGGTCCCCATGGGCTCCTATGGAGCTGCCAGTCCCCGAGTCCCAGCCTCTCATTGGTCGCCGGGACCCGAAGTCCCGCCTCCTGCCGCCTGGGGGCGGTTCTATGCAGATGTGGGAGTGTCCTAGACTCCCAGGGGGCGGTCCCAGCCCTCCCTGGGCGGGTCCAGGGCCCCCCAGGCCCTGCCCACCGGGTCCAGGACCCAGTCTGTCCTTGGTTCCCTTTGGTGCTCCAAGTGTCTCATTGGTCGCTGGGATCTAAAGTCCCGCCTCCTGCCGCCTGGGGGCGGTTCTATGCAGATGTGGGAGTGTCCTAGACTCCCAGGGGGCGGTCCCAGCCCTCCCTGGGCGGGTCCAGGGCCCCCCAGGCCCTGCCCACCGGGTCCAGGACCCAGTCTGTCCTTGGTTCCCTTTGGTGCTCCAAGTGTCTCATTGGTCACTGGTCTCCAAAGTCCCGCCTCCTGCCGCCTGGGGGAGGGTCTATGCAGATGTGGGAGTGTCCTAGACTCCCAGGGGGCGGTCCCAGCCCTCCAGGGGCGGGTCCAGGGCCCCCCAGGCCCTGCCCACCGGGTCCAGGACCCAGTCTGTCCTTGGTTCCCTTTGGTGCTCCAAGTGTCTCATTGGTCATTGGGTCTCCAAAGTCCCGCCTCCAGCCGCCTGGGGGCGGTTCTATGCAGATGTGGGAGTGGCCTAGACTCCCAGGGGGCGGTCCCAGCCCTCCAGGGGCGGGTCCAGGGCCCCCCAGGCCCTGCCCACCGGGTCCAGGACCCAGTCTGTCCTGGGTTCCCTTTGGTGCTCCAAGTGTCTCATTGGTCATCGGGTCTCCAAAGTCCCGCCTCCTGCCGCCTGGGGGCGGTTCTATGCAGATGTGGGAGTGTCCTAGACTCCCAGGGGGCGGTCCCAGCCCTCCAGGGGCGGGTCCAGGGCCCCCCAGGCCCTGCCCACCGGGTCCAGGACCCAGTCTGTCCTGGGTTCCCTTTGGTGCTCCAAGTGTCTCATTGGTCATCTGGTCTCCAGAGTCCTGCCTCCTGCCGCCTGGGGGCGGTTCTATGCAGATGTGGGAGTGTCCTAGACTCCCAGGGGGCGGTCCCAGCCCTCCAGGGGCGGGTCCAGGGCCCCCCAGGCCCTGCCCACCGGGTCCAGGACCCAGTCTGTCCTTGGTTCCCTTTGGTGCTCCAAGTGTCTCATTGGTCATCGGGTCTCCAAAGTCCCGCCTCCTGCCGCCTGGGGGAGGGTCTATGCAGATGTGGGAGTGTCCTAGAGTCCCAGGGGGCGGTCCTAGCCCTCCAGGGGCGGGTCCAAGGCCCCCCAGGCCCTGCCCACCGGGTCCAGGACCCAGTCTGTCCTTGGTGCTCCAAGTGTCTCATTGGTCATCGGGTCTCCAGAGTCCCGCCTCCTGCCGCCTGGGGGAGGGTCTATGCAGATGTGGGAGTGGCCTAGACTCCCAGGGGGCGGTCCCAGCCCTCCGGGGGCGGATCCAGGGCCCCCAGGCCTACCTACTCCTAACAGGCCCAGGTGTCCCATTGGCCCTCCGGAGCCAAAGTACCGCCTCCTGCCGCCTGGGGGCGGATCTATGCAGATGTGGGAGTGGCCAGGTCTCCCAGGGGGCGGTCCCAGCCCTCTGGGGGCGGATCCAGGCCCCCCAGGCCTACCTACTGCTAACAGGCCCCGGTGTCCCATTGGCCCTCCGGAGCCAGAGTCCCGCCTCCGGCCGCCTGGGGGGTGTGTCCAGGCAGATGTGGGAGTGTCCTAGAGTCCCAGGGGGCGGTCCCAGGGCCCCCCAGCCCCTCCCAGACCCCCGTGACCTCACCGTGACCCCGGACGCTCATTGGTCCTCGGGGGCCGGTGGGAGGGTCCTGGCCCTCTGGGGGCGGGCAGATCCCTCCCAGGGGGCGTGTCTGCACCCCAGGCCACGCCCCCAGCCCCCACCCCCACCCCCCACCCCTCCCCACCCCCCGCCAGCCACCCGGTCCACCAGGTTCCTCTCCCCTCCATAGAGTCCTATGGGCGCCGCGCGGCATGCTGGGACTCGTAGTCCCCGCCCGCCCGCCGCCATCTTGGAGGTCGTTCCCTTTCGCCCCGCGGCCGCCCCGCCCACCCAGCCAGTCAAAGGCGGCCTCCGCGCCAGCCAGAAGCAGCGAACCGCCGGTGGCTCGGCCCTTAAGGCTCCCGCCCGCAGAGGGCGCGCCGTCTCTTGGTGCGCCGGTTCGAGTCCCGCTGTCTGTCTGTCTGCCTGTCAGTCAGTCAGTCTGTCTATCCCGATCTCTCTCCCGCGTCATCTCGTGGGAAAAAAAAAAAAAAAAAAAAAAAAAAAAAAAAAAAAAAAAAAAGTTTTTGCGGGGTTCCTCCTCACTTTAAAAATTTTTTTATTGTGGGGGGGGTGTGTGTGTGGTGAGTGTCGGGTGCTTGTGGTGACGGTGAGGCAGGGGGATGACAGAGAGAGAGAGAGAGAGAGAGAGAGAGAGAGGATCCGGGTCGTCTGTTTCTCTCTTCTTCTTCTTGTGGTTGTGGTTGTTGCTGCTGCTGCTGCTGCTGAGGCGGCCGCGGGTCGGTCGGGTCCGGTTCCCTCCGTGTGCGTGTGCGTGTGTGTGTGTGTCCGTCCGTCCGTCCGTCCGTCCGTCCCTCGGTCCCGTCGGTCGGTCGGTCGGTCGGTCGATCGCGACTCCCCCTCCTCCCCCGCGCGCGCGCGCGAGTCCCGTGAAAACTGAAAGGAGAAGAAGAATCGTCATCGTCAATCAATCAATCAATCATCAATCAATCATCATCATCCATCCATCCATCCATCAATCGATATAAAAAAACCCGGCCGGAATCCAGCCACCGGCTCGGCTCGGCTCGGCTCGGCTCCTCCGCGCCGCTTCCCGCCGGCCGGCTCGGGTTCGCGGGTTTTTTTTTTTTTTTTTCTTTGTTTTGGTATTTTTTTTGGGTTGGTTTTTCCCAGGCAAGATGGCGCCGGCCGGGCGGCTCGGCCAATGGGAGCGCGAGTTCGGCCGCCGGGCATCATGGGAGACGTAGTTCCGGCCGGCCGGCGCCATCTTGCCCGTAGTTCCCGGGCCTCCCGGGCCGCGCGGCCGGCTCCCGGCGGCGGCGTCCGGGGCCCGCCCGCCCGCCCGCGTGGGGCGCGGGGCGGGGCGCGGGATCGCGCGGGGGCGGTCCCCCGTGGCCCGCCCACGCCCCCGGGGGCGGGGCCACGCCGCCCCGGGCCGGCGGGGGCCCGGCTCCCCCCGCGGGTCGGGCTTCCGGGGCCGGGGACGGGATCCGGGGGGCGTGCTCGGGCTCCGGGGGGGCGTGGTCGGCCGTCCGGCGCCGCCTCCCGGCGTCCCGGACCCGCCCCCGGACCCCCGGAGCCCCCCGGAGTCCGGTTCCCGTTGGACGGCCCGGGGCGGAAGTCCCGCCTCGGGGGCGTGTCCGGGGTCGAGGGGGCGGAGTCCGCAGTCCCCGGGGGCGGGTCCGACCGCCTGGACCCGCCCCCCGCCCCCCCAGCCCCTCCCAGAGCCCCCCCAAGTCTCAAGCACTCTCCTTCCCTCCGGGTCCCTCTGGGTCCTCTGCCCGGCCCCGGGGGCGTGTCCGGGGTCTGGGGGGCGTGTCTAGGGCCATCTGGGGGCGGGTCCGACCGTCTGGCACCGCCCCCAGTCCCCCCAGCCCCTCCCACGGCCCCCCAGAGCCCTCTCCCCATTGGCTCCAATGGAGCTGCCAGAGCCTGAGACCCGGCCCCGGGGGCGTGGCCGGGGTCTGGGGGGCGTGTCTAGGGCCGTCCGGGGGCGGGTCCGACCGTCTGGCACCGCCTCCCGCCCCCCCAGCCCCTCCCACGGCCCCCAGACCCTGGTCCCCATTGGCTACAATGGAGCTGCCAGGGCCTGAGACCCGGCCCCGGGGGCGTGGCCAGGGTCTGGGGGGCGTGTTTAGGGCCGTCCGGGGGCGGGTCCGACCGTCTGGCACCGCCTCCCGCCCTCCCAGCCCCTCCCACGGCCCCCCAGACCCGGGTCCCCATGGGCTCCTATGGAGCTGCCAGTCCCCGAGTCCCAGCCTCTCATTGGTCGCCGGGACCCGAAGTCCCGCCTCCTGCCGCCTGGGGGCGGTTCTATGCAGATGTGGGAGTGGCCTAGACTCCCAGGGGGCGGTCCCAGCCCTCCAGGGGCGGGTCCAGGGCCCCCCAGGCCCTGCCCACCGGGTCCAGGACCCAGTCTGTCCTGGGTTCCCTTTGGTGCTCCAAGTGTCTCATTGGTCATCTGGTCTCCAGAGTCCCGCCTCCTGCCGCCTGGGGGAGGGTCTATGCAGATGTGGGAGTGGCCTAGACTCCCAGGGGGCGGTCCCAGCCCTCCAGGGGCGGGTCCAGGGCCCCCCAGGCCCTGCTCACCGGGTCCAGGACCCAGTCTGTCCTTGGTTCCCTTTGGTGCTCCAAGTGTCTCATTGGTCGCTGGGATCTAAAGTCCCGCCTCCTGCCGCCTGGGGGCGGTTCTATGCAGATGTGGGAGTGTCCTAGACTCCCAGGGGGCGGTCCCAGCCCTCCAGGGGCGGGTCCAGGGCCCCCCAGGCCCTGCTCACCGGGTCCAGGACCCAGTCTGTCCTTGGTTCCCTTTGGTGCTCCAAGTGTCTCATTGGTCGCTGGGATCTAAAGTCCCGCCTCCTGCCGCCTGGGGGCGGTTCTAGGCAGATGTGGGAGTGTCCTACACTCCCAGGGGGCGGTCCCAGCCCTCCAGGGGCGGGTCCAGGGCCCCCCAGGCCCTGCCCACCGGGTCCAGGACCCAGTCTGTCCTTGGTGCTCCAAGTGTCTCATTGGTCGCTGGGATCTAAAGTCCCGCCTCCTGCCGCCTGGGGGAGGGTCTATGCAGATGTGGGAGTGTCCTGGACTCCCAGGGGGCGGTCCCAGCCCTTAGGGGGCGGATCCAGGGCCCCCAGGCCTACCTACTCCTAACAGGCCCCGGTGTCTCATTGGCCCTCCGGAGCCAAAGTACCGCCTCCAGCCGCCTGGGGGCGGATCTAGGCAGATGTGGGAGTGGCCAGGTCTCCCAAGGGGCGGTCCCAGCTCTCTGGGGGCGGATCCAGGCCCCCCAGGCCTACCTACTGCTAACAGGCCCCGGTGTCCCATTGGCCCTCCGGAGCCAGAGTCCCGCCTCCGGCCGCCTGGGGGTGTGTCCAGGCAGATGTGGGAGTGTCCTGGAGTCCCAGGGGGCGGTCCCAGGGCCCCCCAGCCCCTCCCAGACCCCCGTGACCTCACCGTGACCCCGGACGCTCATTGATCCTCGGGGGCCGGTGGGAGGGTCCTGGCCCTCTGGGGGCGGGCTGATCCCTCCCAGGGGGCGTGTCTGCACCCCAGGCCACGCCCCCAGCCCCCACCCCCCACCCCCCGCCCTCCCACCCCCAGCCAGCCACCGCCAGCCACCCGGTCCACCAGGTTCCTCTCCCCTCCATAGAGTCCTATGGGCGCCGCGCGGCATGCTGGGACTCGTAGTCCCCGCCCGCCCGCCGCCATCTTGGAGGTCGTTCCCGTTCGCCCCGCGGCCGCCCCGCCCACCCAGCCAGTCAAAGGCGGCCTCCGCGCCAGCCAGAAGCAGCGAACCGCCGGTGGCTCGGCCCTTAAGGCTCCCGCCCGCAGAGGGCGCGCCGTCTCTTGGTGCGCCGGTTCGAGTCCCGCTGTCTGTCTGTCTGCCTGTCAGTCAGTCAGTCTGTCTATCCCGATCTCTCTCCCGCGTCATCTCGTGGGAAAAAAAAAAAAAAAAAAAAAAAAAAAAAAAAAAAAAAGAGTTTTTGCGGGGTTCCTCCTCACTTTAAAAATTTTTTTATTGTGGGGGGGGTGTGTGTGTGGTGAGTGTCGGGTGCTTGTGGTGACGGTGAGGCAGGGGGATGACAGAGAGAGAGAGAGAGAGAGAGAGAGGATCCGGGTCGTCTGTTTCTCTCTTCTTCTTCTTGTGGTTGTGGTTGTTGCTGCTGCTGCTGCTGCTGAGGCGGCCGCGGGTCGGTCGGGTCCGGTTCCCTCCGTGTGCGTGTGCGTGTGTGTGTGTGTCCGTCCGTCCGTCCGTCCGTCCGTCCCTCGGTCCCGTCGGTCGGTCGGTCGGTCGGTCGATCGCGACTCCCCCTCCTCCCCCGCGCGCGCGCGCGAGTCCCGTGAAAACTGAAAGGAGAAGAAGAATCGTCATCGTCAATCAATCAATCAATCATCATCAATCATCATCATCCATCCGTCCATCCATCCATCCATCCATCAATCGATATAAAAAAACCCGGCCGGAATCCAGCCACCGGCTCGGCTCGGCTCGGCTCGGCTCCTCCGCGCCGCTTCCCGCCGGCCGGCTCGGGTTCGCGGGTGTTTTTTTTTTTTTTTCTTTGTTTTGGTATTTTTTTTTGGATTGGTTTTCCCAGGCAAGATGGCGCCGGCCGGGCGGCTCGGCCAATGGGAGCGCGAGTTCGGCCGCCGGGCATCATGGGAGACGTAGTTCCGGCCGGCCGGCGCCATCTTGCCCGTAGTTCCCGGGCCTCCCGGGCCGCGCGGCCGGCTCCCGGCGGCGTCCGGGGGCCCGCCCGCCCGCGTGGGGCGCGGGGCGGGGCGCGGGATCGCGCGGGGGCGGTCCCCCGTGGCCCGCCCACGCCCCCGGGGGCGGGGCCGCGCCGCCCCGGGCCGGCGGGGGCCCGGCTCCCCCCGCGGGTCGGGCTTCCGGGGCTCCCGGGGCCGGGCAGGGGCTCCGGGGGGCGTGCCCGGGCTCCGGGGGGGCGTGGTCGGCCGTCCGGCGCCGCCTCCCGGCGTCCCGGACCCGCCCCCGGACCCCCGGAGCCCCCCCGGGGTCCGGTGCCCGTTGGACGGCCCGGGGCGGAAGTCCCGCCTCGGGGGCGTGTCCGGGGTCGAGGGGGCGGAGTCCGCAGTCCCCGGGGGCGGGTCCGACCGCCTGGACCCGCCCCCCGCCCCCCCAGCCCCTCCCAGAGCCCCCCCAAGTCTCAAGCACTCTCCGTCCCTCCGGGTCCCTCTGGGTCCTCTGCCCGGCCCCGGGGGCGTGGCCGGGGTCTGGGGGGCGTGTCTAGGGCCGTCCGGGGGCGGGTCCGACCGTCTGGCACCGCCTACCGCCCCCCCAGCCCCTCCCACGGCCCCCCAGAGCCCTCTCCCCATTGGCTCCAATGGAGCTGCCAGGGCCTGAGACCCGGCCCCGGGGGCGTGGCCGGGGTCTGGGGGGCGTGTCTGGGGCCGTCCGGGGGCGGGTCCGACCGTCTGGCACCGCCTCCCGCCCCCCCAGCCCCTCCCACGGCCCCCCAGAGCCCTCTCCCCATTGGCTACAATGGAGCTGCCAGGGCCTGAGACCCGGCCCCGGGGGCGTGGCCGGGGTCTGGGGGGCGTGTCTAGGGCCGTCCGGGGGCGGGTCCGACCGTCTGGCACCGCCTCCCGCCCCCCCAGTCCCTCCCACGGCCCCCCAGAGCCCTCTCCCCATTGGCTCCAATGGAGCTGCCAGGGCCTGAGACCCGGCCCCGGGGGCGTGGCCGGGGTCTGGGGGGCGTGTCTAGGGCCGTCCGGGGGCGGGTCCGACCGTCTGGCACCGCCCCCCGCCCTCCCAGCCCCTCCCACGGCCCCCCAGACCCGGGTCCCCGTGGGCTCCTATGGAGCTGCCAGTCCCCGAGTCCCAGCCTCTCATTGGTCGCCGGGACCCGAAGTCCCGCCTCCTGCCGCCTGGGGGCGGTTCTATGCAGATGTGGGAGTGTCCTAGACTCCCAGGGGGCGGTCCCAGCCCTCCAGGGGCGGGTCCAGAGCCCCCCAGGCCCTGCCCACCGGGTCCAGGACCCAGTCTGTCCTTGGTTCCCTTTGGTGCTCCAAGTGTCTCATTGGTCATCTGGTCTCCAAAGTCCCGCCTCCTGCCGCCTGGGGGCGGTTCTATGCAGATGTGGGAGTGTCCTAGACTTCCAGGGGGCGGTCCCAGCCCTCCCTGGGCGGGTCCAGGGCCCCCCAGGCCCTGCCCACCGGGTCCAGGACCCAGTCTGTCCTTGGTTCCCTTTGGTGCTCCAAGTGTCTCATTGGTCATTGGGTCTCAGAGTCCCGCCTCCTGCCGCCTGGGGGAGGGTCTATGCAGATGTGGGAGTGTCCTAGACTCCCAGGGGGCGGTCCCAGCCATCCAGGGGCGGGTCCAGGGTCCCCCAGGCCCTGCCCACCGGGTCCAGGACCCAGTCTGTCCTTGGTGTTCCAAGTGTCTCATTGGTCATCGGGATCTAAAGTCCCGCCTCCTGCCGCCTGGGGGAGGGTCTATGCAGATGTGGGAGTGTCCTAGACTCCCAGGGGGCGGTCCCAGCCCTCCAGGGGCGGGTCCAGGGCCCCCCAGGCCCTGCCCACCGGGTCCAGGACCCAGTCTGTCCTTGGTTCCCTTTGGTGCTCCAAGTGTCTCATTGGTCGCTGGGATCTAAAGTCCCGCCTCCTGCCGCCTGGGGGCGGTTCTATGCAGATGTGGGAGTGGCCTAGACTCCCAGGGGGCGGTCCCAGCCCTCCAGGGGCGGGTCCAGGGCCCCCCAGGCCCTGCCCACCGGGTCCAGGACCCAGTCTGTCCTTGGTGCTCCAAGTGTCTCATTGGTCATTGGGATCTAAAGTCCCGCCTCCTGCCGCCTGGGGGAGGGTCTATGCAGATGTGGGAGTGGTTTAGAGTCCCAGGGGGCGGTCCCAGCCCTCAGGGGGCGGATCCAGGCCCCCCAGACCTACCTACTGCTAACAGGCCCCGGTGTCTCATTGGTCCTCCGGAGCCAAAGTACCGCCTCCAGCCGCCTGGGGGAGGGTCTATGCAGATGTGGGAGTGGCCAGGTCTCCCAGGGGGCGGTCCCAGCCCTCTGGGGGCGGATCCAGGCCCCCCAGGCCTACCTACTGCTAACAGGCCCCGGTGTCCCATTGGCCCTCCGGAGCCAGAGTCCCGCCTCCGGCCGCCTGGGGGGTGTGTCCAGGCAGATGTGGGAGTGTCCTAGAGTCCCAGGGGGCGGTCCCAGGGCCCCCCAGCCCCTCCCAGACCCCCGTGACCTCACCGTGACCCCGGACGCTCATTGGTCCTCGGGGGCCGGTGGGAGGGTCCTGGCCCTCTGGGGGCGGGCAGATCCCTCCCAGGGGGCGTGTCTGCACCCCAGGCCACGCCCCCAGCCCCCACCCCCACCCCCCACCCCTCCCCACCCCCCGCCAGCCACCCGGTCCACCAGGTTCCTCTCCCCTCCAGAGAGTCCTATGGGCGCCGCGCGGCATGCTGGGACTCGTAGTCCCCGCCCGCCCGCCGCCATCTTGGAGGTCGTTCCCTTTCGCCCCGCGGCCGCCCCGCCCACCCAGCCAGTCAAAGGCGGCCTCCGCGCCAGCCAGAAGCAGCGAACCGCCGGTGGCTCGGCCCTTAAGGCTCCCGCCCGCAGAGGGCGCGCCGTCTCTTGGTGCGCCGGTTCGAGTCCCGCTGTCTGTCTGTCTGCCTGTCAGTCAGTCAGTCTGTCTATCCCGATCTCTCTCCCGCGTCATCTCGTGGGAAAAAAAAAAAAAAAAAAAAAAAAAAAAAAAAAAAAAAAAAAGAGTTTTTGCGGGGTTCCTCCTCACTTTAAAAATTTTTTTATTGTGGGGGGGGTGTGTGTGTGGTGAGTGTCGGGTGCTTGTGGTGACGGTGAGGCAGGGGGATGACAGAGAGAGAGAGAGAGAGAGAGAGAGAGAGAGAGGATCCGGGTCGTCTGTTTCTCTCTTCTTCTTCTTCTTGTGGTTGTGGTTGTGGTTGTTGCTGCTGCTGCTGCTGAGGCGGCCGCGGGTCGGTCGGGTCCGGTTCCCTCCGTGTGCGTGCGTGTGTGTGTGTGTGTCCGTCCGTCCGTCCGTCCGTCCGTCCCTCGGTCCCGTCGGTCGGTCGGTCGGTCGGTCGGTCGATCGCGACTCCCCCTCCTCCCCCGCGCGCGCGCGCGAGTCCCGTGAAAACTGAAAGGAGAAGAAGAATCGTCATCGTCAATCAATCAATCAATCAATCATCATCAATCATCATCATCCATCCATCCATCCATCCATCCATCAATCGATATAAAAAAACCCGGCCGGAATCCAGCCACCGGCTCGGCTCGGCTCGGCTCGGCTCCTCCGCGCCGCTTCCCGCCGGCCGGCTCGGGTTCGCGGGTTTTTTTTTTTTTTTTCTTTGTTTTGGTATTTTTTTTGGGTTGGTTTTCCCAGGCAAGATGGCGCCGGCCGGGCGGCTCGGCCAATGGGAGCGCGAGTTCGGCCGCCGGGCATCATGGGAGACGTAGTTCCGGCCCGGCCGGCGCCATCTTGCCCGTAGTTCCCGGGCCGCCGGGCCGCGCGGCCGGCTCCCGGCGGCGGCGTCCGGGGCCCGCCCGCCCGCGTGGGGCGCGGGGCGGGGCGCGGGATCGCGCGGGGGCGGTCCCCCGTGGCCCGCCCACGCCCCCGGGGGCGGGGCCGCGCCGCCCCGGGCCGGCGGGGGCCCGGCTCCCCCCGCGGGTCGGGCTTCCGGGGCTCCCGGGGCCGGGGAGCGGCTCCGGGGGGCGTGCCCGGGCTCCGGGGGGGCGTGGTCGGCCGTCCGGCGCCGCCTCCCGGCGTCCCGGACCCGCCCCCGGACCCCCGGAGCCCCCCGGGGTCCGGTGCCCGTTGGACGGCCCGGGGCGGAAGTCCCGCCTCGGGGGCGTGTCCGGGGTCGAGGGGGCGGAGTCCGCAGTCCCCGGGGGCGGGTCCGACCGCCTGGACCCGCCCCCCGCCCCCCCAGCCCCTCCCCGAGCCCCCCCAAGTCTCAAGCACTCTCCTTCCCTCCGGGTCCCTCTGGGTCCTCTGCCCGGCCCCGGGGGCGTGGCCGGGGTCTGGGGGGCGTGTCTAGGGCCGTCCGGGGGCGGGTCCGACCGTCTGGCACCGCCTCCCGCCCCCCCAGCCCCTCCCACGGCCCCCCAGAGCCCTCTCCCCATTGGCTCCAATGGAGCTGCCAGGGCCTGAGACCCGGCCCCGGGGGCGTGGCCGGGGTCTGGGGGGCGTGTCTGGGGCCGTCCGGGGGCGGGTCGGACCGTCTGGCACCGCCTCCCGCCCCCCCAGCCCCTCCCACGGCCCCCCAGAGCCCTCTCCCCATTGGCTACAATGGAGCTGCCAGGGCCTGAGACCCGGCCCCGGGG
Organism: Arvicanthis niloticus; assembly: GCF_011762505.2. Classification (NCBI taxonomy): domain Eukaryota; kingdom Metazoa; phylum Chordata; class Mammalia; order Rodentia; family Muridae; genus Arvicanthis; species Arvicanthis niloticus. Next base: position 798,866 of record NW_023045023.1, read on the forward strand.
GCGTGGACGGGGTCTGGGGGGCGTGTTTAGGGCCGTCCGGGGGCGGGTCCGACCGTCTGGCACCGCCTCCCGCCCCCCCAGCCCCTCCCACGGCCCCCCAGACCCGGGTCCCCGTGGGCTCCTATGGAGCTGCCAGTCCCCGAGTCCCAGCCTCTCATTGGTCGCTGGGACCCGAAGTCCCGCCTCCTGCCGCCTGGGGGCGGTTCTATGCAGATGTGGGAGTGTCCTAGAGTCCCAGGGGGCGGTCCCAGCCCTCCAGGGGCGGGTCCAGGGCCCCCCAGGCCCTGCCCACCGGGTCCAGGACCCAGTCTGTCCTTGGTGCTCCAAGTGTCTCATTGGTCGCTGGGTCTCAGAGTCCCGCCTCCTGCCGCCTGGGGGAGGGTCTATGCAGATGTGGGAGTGTCCTAGACTCCCAGGGGGCGGTCCCAGCCCTCCAGGGGCGGGTCCAGGGCCCCCCAGGCCCTGCCCACCGGGTCCAGGACCCAGTCTGTCCTTGGTTCCCTTTGGTGCTCCAAGTGTCTCATTGGTCGCTGGGATCTAAAGTCCCGCCTCCTGCCGCCTGGGGGCGGTTCTATGCAGATGTGGGAGTGTCCTAGACTCCCAGGGGGCGGTCCCAGCCCTCCAGGGGCGGGTCCAGGGCCCCCCAGGCCCTGCCCACCGGGTCCAGGACCCAGTCTGTCCTTGGTTCCCTTTGGTGCTCCAAGTGTCTCATTGGTCGCTGGGACCCAAAGTCCCGCCTCCTGCCGCCTGGGGGCGGTTCTATGCAGATGTGGGAGTGTCCTAGACTCCCAGGGGCGGTCCCAGCCCTCCAGGGGCGGGTCCAGGGCCCCCCAGGCCCTGCCCACCGGGTCCAGGACCCAGTCTGTCCTTGGTGCTCCAAGTGTCTCATTGGTCGCTGGGATCTAAAGTCCCGCCTCCTGCCGCCTGGGGGCGGGTCTATGCAGATGTGGGAGTGTCCTAGACTCCCAGGGGGCGGTCCCAGCCCTCCAGGGGCGGGCCCAGGGCCCCCCAGGCCCTGCCCACCGGGTCCAGGACCCAGTCTGTCCTTGGTTCCCTTTGGTGCTCCAAGTGTCTCATTGGTCGCTGCGATCTAAAGTCCCGCCTCCTGCCGCCTGGGGGCGGTTCTATGCAGATGTGGGAGTGTCCTAGACTCCCAGGGGGCGGTCCCAGCCCTCCCTGGGCGGGTCCAGGGCCCCCCAGGCCCTGCCCACCGGGTCCAGGACCCAGTCTGTCCTTGGTTCCCTTTGGTGCTCCAAGTGTCTCATTGGTCGCTGGGATCTAAAGTCCCGCCTCCTGCCGCCTGGGGGCGGTTCTATGCAGATGTGGGAGTGTCCTAGACTCCCAGGGGGCGGTCCCAGCCCTCCAGGGGCGGGTCCAGGGCCCCCCAGGCCCTGCCCACCGGGTCCAGGACCCAGACTGTCCTTGGTTCCCTTTGGTGCTCCAAGTGTCTCATTGGTCGCTGGGACCCAAAGTCCCGCCTCCTGCCGCCTGGGGGCGGTTCTATGCAGATGTGGGAGTGTCCTAGACTCCCAGGGGCGGTCCCAGCCCTCCAGGGGCGGGTCCAGGGCCCCCCAGGCCCTGCCCACCGGGTCCAGGACCCAGTCTGTCCTTGGTGCTCCAAGTGTCTCATTGGTCGCTGGGATCTAAAGTCCCGCCTCCTGCCGCCTGGGGGAGGGTCTATGCAGATGTGGGAGTGTCCTAGACTCCCAGGGGGCGGTCCCAGCCCTCCAGGGGCGGGTCCAGGGCCCCCCAGGCCCTGCCCACCGGGTCCAGGACCCAGTCTGTCCTTGGTTCCCTTTGGTGCTCCAAGTGTCTCATTGGTCGCTGCGATCTAAAGTCCCGCCTCCTGCCGCCTGGGGGCGGTTCTATGCAGATGTGGGAGTGTCCTAGACTCCCAGGGGGCGGTCCCAGCCCTCCCGGGGCGGGTCCAGGGCCCCCCAGGCCCTGCCCACCGGGTCCAGGACCCAGTCTGTCCTTGGTTCCCTTTGGTGCTCCAAGTGTCTCATTGGTCGCTGGGATCTAAAGTCCCGCCTCCTGCCGCCTGGGGGCGGTTCTATGCAGATGTGGGAGTGTCCTAGACTCCCAGGGGGCGGTCCCAGCCCTCCAGGGGCGGGTCCAGGGCCCCCCAGGCCCTGCCCACCGGGTCCAGGACCCAGTCTGTCCTTGGTTCCCTTTGGTGCTCCAAGTGTCTCATTGGTCGCTGGGACCCAAAGTCCCGCCTCCTGCCGCCTGGGGGCGGTTCTATGCAGATGTGGGAGTGGCCTGCACTCCCAGGGGGCGGTCCCAGCCCTCCAGGGGCGGGTCCAGGGCCCCCCAGGCCCTGCCCACCGGGTCCAGGACCCAGTCTGTCCTTGGTTCCCCTTTGTGCTCCAAGTGTCTCATTGGTCGCTGGGACCCGAAGTCCCGCCTCCTGCCGCCTGGGGGCGGTTCTATGCAGATGTGGGAGTGGCCTAGACTCCCAGGGGGCGGTCCCAGCCCTCCAGGGGCGGGTCCAGGGCCCCCCAGGCCCTGCCCACCGGGTCCAGGACCCAGTCTGTCCTTGGTTCCCTTTGGTGCTCCAAGTGTCTCATTGGTCATTGGGTCTCAGAGTCCCGCCTCCAGCCGCCTGGGGGAGGGTCTATGCAGATGTGGGAGTGTCCTAGAGTCCCAGGGGGCGGTCCCAGCCCTCAGGGGGCGGATCCAGGCCCCCCAGACCTACCTACTGCTAACAGGCCCCGGTGTCCCATTGGTCCTCCGGAGCCAAAGTACCGCCTCCAGCCGCCTGGGGGCGGATCTAGGCAGATGTGGGAGTGGCCAGGTCTCCCAGGGGGCGGTCCCAGCCCTCTGGGGGCGGATCCAGGCCCCCCAGGCCTACCTACTGCTAACAGGCCCCGGTGTCCCATTGGTCCTCCGGAGCCAGAGTCCCGCCTCCGGCCGCCTGGGGGTGTGTCCAGGCAGATGTGGGAGTGTCCTAGAGTCCCAGGGGGCGGTCCCAGGGCCCCCCAGCCCCTCCCAGACCCCCGTGACCTCACCGTGACCCCGGACGCTCATTGGTCCTCGGGGGCCGGTGGGAGGGTCCTGGCCCTCTGGGGGCGGGCTGATCCCTCCCAGGGGGCGTGTCTGCACCCCAGGCCACGCCCCCAGCCCCCAGCCCCCACCCCCCACCCCTCCCCACCCCCCGCCAGCCACCCGGTCCACCAGGTTCCTCTCCCCTCCATAGAGTCCTATGGGCGCCGCGCGGCATGCTGGGACTCGTAGTCCCCGCCCGCCCGCCGCCATCTTGGAGGTCGTTCCCTTTCGCCCCGCGGCCGCCCCGCCCACCCAGCCAGTCAAAGGCGGCCTCCGCGCCAGCCAGAAGCAGCGAACCGCCGGTGGCTCGGCCCTTAAGGCTCCCGCCCGCAGAGGGCGCGCCGTCTCTTGGTGCGCCGGTTCGAGTCCCGCTGTCTGTCTGTCTGCCTGTCAGTCAGTCAGTCTGTCTATCCCGATCTCTCTCCCGCGTCATCTCGTGGGAAAAAAAAAAAAAAAAAAAAAAAAAAAAAAAAAAAAAAAAGTTTTTGGGGGGTTCCTCCTCACTTTAAAAATTTTTTTATTGTGGGGGGGGTGTGTGTGTGGTGAGTGTCGGGTGCTTGTGGTGACGGTGAGGCAGGGGGATGACAGAGAGAGAGAGAGAGAGAGAGAGAGAGAGAGGATCCGGGTCGTCTGTTTCTCTCTTCTTCTTCTTGTGGTTGTGGTTGTTGCTGCTGCTGCTGCTGCTGCTGAGGCGGCCGCGGGTCGGTCGGGTCCGGTTCCCTCCGTGTGCGTGCGTGTGTGTGTGTGTGTCCGTCCGTCCGTCCGTCCGTCCGTCCCTCGGTCCCGTCGGTCGGTCGGTCGGTCGGTCGGTCGATCGCGACTCCCCCTCCTCCCCCGCGCGCGCGCGCGAGTCCCGTGAAAACTGAAAGGAGAAGAAGAATCGTCATCGTCAATCAATCAATCAATCAATCATCATCAATCATCATCATCCATCCATCCATCCATCCATCCATCAATCGATATAAAAAAACCCGGCCGGAATCCAGCCACCGGCTCGGCTCGGCTCGGCTCGGCTCCTCCGCGCCGCTTCCCGCCGGCCGGCTCGGGTTCGCGGGTTTTTTTTTTTTTTTGTTTGTTTTGGTTTTTTTTTTGGGTTGGTTTTCCCAGGCAAGATGGCGCCGGCCGGGCGGCTCGGCCAATGGGAGCGCGAGTTCGGCCGCCGGGCATCATGGGAGACGTAGTTCCGCCCGGCCGGCGCCATCTTGCCCGTAGTTCCCGGGCCGCCGGGCCGCGCGGCCGGCTCCCGGCGGCGGCGTCCGGGGCCCGCCCGCCCGCGTGGGGCGCGGGGCGGGGCGCGGGATCGCGCGGGGGCGGTCCCCCGTGGCCCGCCCACGCCCCCGGGGGCGGGGCCGCGCCGCCCCGGGCCGGCGGGGGCCCGGCTCCCCCCGCGGGTCGGGCTTCCGGGGCTCCCGGGGCCGGGGAGCGGCTCCGGGGGGCGTGCCCGGGCTCCGGGGGGGCGTGGTCGGCCGTCCGGCGCCGCCTCCCGGCGTCCCGGACCCGCCCCCGGACCCCCGGAGCCCCCCGGGGTCCGGTGCCCGTTGGACGGCCCGGGGCGGAAGTCCCGCCTCGGGGGCGTGTCCGGGGTCGAGGGGGCGGAGTCCGCAGTCCCCGGGGGCGGGTCCGACCGCCTGGACCCGCCCCCCGCCCCCCCCAGCCCCTCCCCGAGCCCCCCCAAGTCTCAAGCACTCTCCTTCCCTCCGGGTCCCTCTGGGTCCTCTGCCCGGCCCCGGGGGCGTGGCCGGGGTCTGGGGGGCGTGTCTAGGGCCGTCCGGGGGCGGGTCCGACCGTCTGGCACCGCCTCCCGCCCCCCCAGCCCCTCCCACGGCCCCCCAGAGCCCTCTCCCCATTGGCTCCAATGGAGCTGCCAGGGCCTGAGACCCGGCCCCGGGGGCGTGGCCGGGGTCTGGGGGGCGTGTCTGGGGCCGTCCGGGGGCGGGTCGGACCGTCTGGCACCGCCTCCCGCCCCCCCAGCCCCTCCCACGGCCCCCCAGAGCCCTCTCCCCATTGGCTACAATGGAGCTGCCAGGGCCTGAGACCCGGCCCCGGGGGCGTGGACGGGGTCTGGGGGGCGTGTTTAGGGCCGTCCGGGGGCGGGTCCGACCGTCTGGCACCGCCTCCCGCCCCCCCAGCCCCTCCCACGGCCCCCCAGACCCGGGTCCCCGTGGGCTCCTATGGAGCTGCCAGTCCCCGAGTCCCAGCCTCTCATTGGTCGCTGGGACCCGAAGTCCCGCCTCCTGCCGCCTGGGGGCGGTTCTATGCAGATGTGGGAGTGTCCTAGAGTCCCAGGGGGCGGTCCCAGCCCTCCAGGGGCGGGTCCAGGGCCCCCCAGGCCCTGCCCACCGGGTCCAGGACCCAGTCTGTCCTTGGTGCTCCAAGTGTCTCATTGGTCGCTGGGTCTCAGAGTCCCGCCTCCTGCCGCCTGGGGGAGGGTCTATGCAGATGTGGGAGTGTCCTAGACTCCCAGGGGGCGGTCCCAGCCCTCCAGGGGCGGGTCCAGGGCCCCCCAGGCCCTGCCCACCGGGTCCAGGACCCAGTCTGTCCTTGGTTCCCTTTGGTGCTCCAAGTGTCTCATTGGTCGCTGGGATCTAAAGTCCCGCCTCCTGCCGCCTGGGGGCGGTTCTATGCAGATGTGGGAGTGTCCTAGACTCCCAGGGGGCGGTCCCAGCCCTCCAGGGGCGGGTCCAGGGCCCCCCAGGCCCTGCCCACCGGGTCCAGGACCCAGTCTGTCCTTGGTTCCCTTTGGTGCTCCAAGTGTCTCATTGGTCGCTGGGACCCAAAGTCCCGCCTCCTGCCGCCTGGGGGCGGTTCTATGCAGATGTGGGAGTGTCCTAGACTCCCAGGGGCGGTCCCAGCCCTCCAGGGGCGGGTCCAGGGCCCCCCAGGCCCTGCCCACCGGGTCCAGGACCCAGTCTGTCCTTGGTGCTCCAAGTGTCTCATTGGTCGCTGGGATCTAAAGTCCCGCCTCCTGCCGCCTGGGGGAGGGTCTATGCAGATGTGGGAGTGTCCTAGACTCCCAGGGGGCGGTCCCAGCCCTCCAGGGGCGGGCCCAGGGCCCCCCAGGCCCTGCCCACCGGGTCCAGGACCCAGTCTGTCCTTGGTTCCCTTTGGTGCTCCAAGTGTCTCATTGGTCGCTGCGATCTAAAGTCCCGCCTCCTGCCGCCTGGGGGCGGTTCTATGCAGATGTGGGAGTGTCCTAGACTCCCAGGGGGCGGTCCCAGCCCTCCCTGGGCGGGTCCAGGGCCCCCCAGGCCCTGCCCACCGGGTCCAGGACCCAGTCTGTCCTTGGTTCCCTTTGGTGCTCCAAGTGTCTCATTGGTCGCTGGGATCTAAAGTCCCGCCTCCTGCCGCCTGGGGGCGGTTCTATGCAGATGTGGGAGTGTCCTAGACTCCCAGGGGGCGGTCCCAGCCCTCCAGGGGCGGGTCCAGGGCCCCCCAGGCCCTGCCCACCGGGTCCAGGACCCAGTCTGTCCTTGGTTCCCTTTGGTGCTCCAAGTGTCTCATTGGTCGCTGGGACCCAAAGTCCCGCCTCCTGCCGCCTGGGGGCGGTTCTATGCAGATGTGGGAGTGTCCTAGACTCCCAGGGGCGGTCCCAGCCCTCCAGGGGCGGGTCCAGGGCCCCCCAGGCCCTGCCCACCGGGTCCAGGACCCAGTCTGTCCTTGGTGCTCCAAGTGTCTCATTGGTCGCTGGGATCTAAAGTCCCGCCTCCTGCCGCCTGGGGGAGGGTCTATGCAGATGTGGGAGTGTCCTAGACTCCCAGGGGGCGGTCCCAGCCCTCCAGGGGCGGGTCCAGGGCCCCCCAGGCCCTGCCCACCGGGTCCAGGACCCAGTCTGTCCTTGGTTCCCTTTGGTGCTCCAAGTGTCTCATTGGTCGCTGCGATCTAAAGTCCCGCCTCCTGCCGCCTGGGGGCGGTTCTATGCAGATGTGGGAGTGTCCTAGACTCCCAGGGGGCGGTCCCAGCCCTCCCTGGGCGGGTCCAGGGCCCCCCAGGCCCTGCCCACCGGGTCCAGGACCCAGTCTGTCCTTGGTTCCCTTTGGTGCTCCAAGTGTCTCATTGGTCGCTGGGATCTAAAGTCCCGCCTCCTGCCGCCTGGGGGCGGTTCTATGCAGATGTGGGAGTGTCCTAGACTCCCAGGGGGCGGTCCCAGCCCTCCAGGGGCGGGTCCAGGGCCCCCCAGGCCCTGCCCACCGGGTCCAGGACCCAGTCTGTCCTTGGTTCCCTTTGGTGCTCCAAGTGTCTCATTGGTCGCTGGGACCCAAAGTCCCGCCTCCTGCCGCCTGGGGGCGGTTCTATGCAGATGTGGGAGTGGCCTGCACTCCCAGGGGGCGGTCCCAGCCCTCCAGGGGCGGGTCCAGGGCCCCCCAGGCCCTGCCCACCGGGTCCAGGACCCAGTCTGTCCTTGGTTCCCCTTTGTGCTCCAAGTGTCTCATTGGTCGCTGGGACCCGAAGTCCCGCCTCCTGCCGCCTGGGGGCGGTTCTATGCAGATGTGGGAGTGGCCTAGACTCCCAGGGGGCGGTCCCAGCCCTCCAGGGGCGGGTCCAGGGCCCCCCAGGCCCTGCCCACCGGGTCCAGGACCCAGTCTGTCCTTGGTTCCCTTTGGTGCTCCAAGTGTCTCATTGGTCATTGGGTCTCAGAGTCCCGCCTCCAGCCGCCTGGGGGAGGGTCTATGCAGATGTGGGAGTGTCCTAGAGTCCCAGGGGGCGGTCCCAGCCCTCAGGGGGCGGATCCAGGCCCCCCAGACCTACCTACTGCTAACAGGCCCCGGTGTCCCATTGGTCCTCCGGAGCCAAAGTACCGCCTCCAGCCGCCTGGGGGCGGATCTAGGCAGATGTGGGAGTGGCCAGGTCTCCCAGGGGGCGGTCCCAGCCCTCTGGGGGCGGATCCAGGCCCCCCAGGCCTACCTACTGCTAACAGGCCCCGGTGTCCCATTGGTCCTCCGGAGCCAGAGTCCCGCCTCCGGCCGCCTGGGGGTGTGTCCAGGCAGATGTGGGAGTGTCCTAGAGTCCCAGGGGGCGGTCCCAGGGCCCCCCAGCCCCTCCCAGACCCCCGTGACCTCACCGTGACCCCGGACGCTCATTGGTCCTCGGGGGCCGGTGGGAGGGTCCTGGCCCTCTGGGGGCGGGCTGATCCCTCCCAGGGGGCGTGTCTGCACCCCAGGCCACGCCCCCAGCCCCCAGCCCCCACCCCCCACCCCTCCCCACCCCCCGCCAGCCACCCGGTCCACCAGGTTCCTCTCCCCTCCATAGAGTCCTATGGGCGCCGCGCGGCATGCTGGGACTCGTAGTCCCCGCCCGCCCGCCGCCATCTTGGAGGTCGTTCCCTTTCGCCCCGCGGCCGCCCCGCCCACCCAGCCAGTCAAAGGCGGCCTCCGCGCCAGCCAGAAGCAGCGAACCGCCGGTGGCTCGGCCCTTAAGGCTCCCGCCCGCAGAGGGCGCGCCGTCTCTTGGTGCGCCGGTTCGAGTCCCGCTGTCTGTCTGTCTGCCTGTCAGTCAGTCAGTCTGTCTATCCCGATCTCTCTCCCGCGTCATCTCGTGGGAAAAAAAAAAAAAAAAAAAAAAAAAAAAAAAAAAAAAAAGTTTTTGCGGGGTTCCTCCTCACTTTAAAAATTTTTTTATTGTGGGGGGGGTGTGTGTGTGGTGAGTGTCGGGTGCTTGTGGTGACGGTGAGGCAGGGGGATGACAGAGAGAGAGAGAGAGAGAGAGAGAGAGAGGATCCGGGTCGTCTGTTTCTCTCTTCTTCTTCTTGTGGTTGTGGTTGTTGCTGCTGCTGCTGCTGCTGCTGAGGCGGCCGCGGGTCGGTCGGGTCCGGTTCCCTCCGTGTGCGTGCGTGTGTGTGTGTGTGTGTCCGTCCGTCCGTCCGTCCGTCCGTCCCTCGGTCCCGTCGGTCGGTCGGTCGGTCGGTCGGTCGATCGCGACTCCCCCTCCTCCCCCGCGCGCGCGCGCGAGTCCCGTGAAAACTGAAAGGAGAAGAAGAATCGTCATCGTCAATCAATCAATCAATCATCATCATCAATCATCATCATCCATCCATCCATCCATCCATCCATCAATCGATATAAAAAAACCCGGCCGGAATCCAGCCACCGGCTCGGCTCGGCTCGGCTCGGCTCCTCCGCGCCGCTTCCCGCCGGCCGGCTCGGGTTCGCGGGTTTTTTTTTTTTTTTTCTTTGTTTTGGTATTTTTTTTTGGGTTGGTTTTCCCAGGCAAGATGGCGCCGGCCGGGCGGCTCGGCCAATGGGAGCGCGAGTTCGGCCGCCGGGCATCATGGGAGACGTAGTTCCGCCCGGCCGGCGCCATCTTGCCCGTAGTTCCCGGGCCGCCGGGCCGCGCGGCCGGCTCCCGGCGGCGGCGTCCGGGGCCCGCCCGCCCGCGTGGGGCGCGGGGCGGGGCGCGGGATCGCGCGGGGGCGGTCCCCCGTGGCCCGCCCACGCCCCCGGGGGCGGGGCCGCGCCGCCCCGGGCCGGCGGGGGCCCGGCTCCCCCCGCGGGTCGGGCTTCCGGGGCTCCCGGGGCCGGGGAGCGGCTCCGGGGGGCGTGCCCGGGCTCCGGGGGGGCGTGGTCGGCCGTCCGGCGCCGCCTCCCGGCGTCCCGGACCCGCCCCCGGACCCCCGGAGCCCCCCGGGGTCCGGTGCCCGTTGGACGGCCCGGGGCGGAAGTCCCGCCTCGGGGGCGTGTCCGGGGTCGAGGGGGCGGAGTCCGCAGTCCCCGGGGGCGGGTCCGACCGCCTGGACCCGCCCCCCGCCCCCCCAGCCCCTCCCCGAGCCCCCCCAAGTCTCAAGCACTCTCCTTCCCTCCGGGTCCCTCTGGGTCCTCTGCCCGGCCCCGGGGGCGTGGCCGGGGTCTGGGGGGCGTGTCTAGGGCCGTCCGGGGGCGGGTCCGACCGTCTGGCACCGCCTCCCGCCCCCCCAGCCCCTCCCACGGCCCCCCAGAGCCCTCTCCCCATTGGCTCCAATGGAGCTGCCAGGGCCTGAGACCCGGCCCCGGGGGCGTGGCCGGGGTCTGGGGGGCGTGTCTGGGGCCGTCCGGGGGCGGGTCGGACCGTCTGGCACCGCCTCCCGCCCCCCCAGCCCCTCCCACGGCCCCCCAGAGCCCTCTCCCCATTGGCTACAATGGAGCTGCCAGGGCCTGAGACCCGGCCCCGGGGGCGTGGACGGGGTCTGGGGGGCGTGTTTAGGGCCGTCCGGGGGCGGGTCCGACCGTCTGGCACCGCCTCCCGCCCCCCCAGCCCCTCCCACGGCCCCCCAGACCCGGGTCCCCGTGGGCTCCTATGGAGCTGCCAGTCCCCGAGTCCCAGCCTCTCATTGGTCGCTGGGACCCGAAGTCCCGCCTCCTGCCGCCTGGGGGCGGTTCTATGCAGATGTGGGAGTGTCCTAGAGTCCCAGGGGGCGGTCCCAGCCCTCCAGGGGCGGGTCCAGGGCCCCCCAGGCCCTGCCCACCGGGTCCAGGACCCAGTCTGTCCTTGGTGCTCCAAGTGTCTCATTGGTCGCTGGGTCTCAGAGTCCCGCCTCCTGCCGCCTGGGGGAGGGTCTATGCAGATGTGGGAGTGTCCTAGACTCCCAGGGGGCGGTCCCAGCCCTCCAGGGGCGGGTCCAGGGCCCCCCAGGCCCTGCCCACCGGGTCCAGGACCCAGTCTGTCCTTGGTTCCCTTTGGTGCTCCAAGTGTCTCATTGGTCGCTGGGATCTAAAGTCCCGCCTCCTGCCGCCTGGGGGCGGTTCTATGCAGATGTGGGAGTGTCCTAGACTCCCAGGGGGCGGTCCCAGCCCTCCAGGGGCGGGTCCAGGGCCCCCCAGGCCCTGCCCACCGGGTCCAGGACCCAGTCTGTCCTTGGTTCCCTTTGGTGCTCCAAGTGTCTCATTGGTCGCTGGGACCCAAAGTCCCGCCTCCTGCCGCCTGGGGGCGGTTCTATGCAGATGTGGGAGTGTCCTAGACTCCCAGGGGCGGTCCCAGCCCTCCAGGGGCGGGTCCAGGGCCCCCCAGGCCCTGCCCACCGGGTCCAGGACCCAGTCTGTCCTTGGTGCTCCAAGTGTCTCATTGGTCGCTGGGATCTAAAGTCCCGCCTCCTGCCGCCTGGGGGAGGGTCTATGCAGATGTGGGAGTGTCCTAGACTCCCAGGGGGCGGTCCCAGCCCTCCAGGGGCGGGCCCAGGGCCCCCCAGGCCCTGCCCACCGGGTCCAGGACCCAGTCTGTCCTTGGTTCCCTTTGGTGCTCCAAGTGTCTCATTGGTCGCTGCGATCTAAAGTCCCGCCTCCTGCCGCCTGGGGGCGGTTCTATGCAGATGTGGGAGTGTCCTAGACTCCCAGGGGGCGGTCCCAGCCCTCCCTGGGCGGGTCCAGGGCCCCCCAGGCCCTGCCCACCGGGTCCAGGACCCAGTCTGTCCTTGGTTCCCTTTGGTGCTCCAAGTGTCTCATTGGTCGCTGGGATCTAAAGTCCCGCCTCCTGCCGCCTGGGGGCGGTTCTATGCAGATGTGGGAGTGTCCTAGACTCCCAGGGGGCGGTCCCAGCCCTCCAGGGGCGGGTCCAGGGCCCCCCAGGCCCTGCCCACCGGGTCCAGGACCCAGTCTGTCCTTGGTTCCCTTTGGTGCTCCAAGTGTCTCATTGGTCGCTGGGACCCAAAGTCCCGCCTCCTGCCGCCTGGGGGCGGTTCTATGCAGATGTGGGAGTGTCCTAGACTCCCAGGGGCGGTCCCAGCCCTCCAGGGGCGGGTCCAGGGCCCCCCAGGCCCTGCCCACCGGGTCCAGGACCCAGTCTGTCCTTGGTGCTCCAAGTGTCTCATTGGTCGCTGGGATCTAAAGTCCCGCCTCCTGCCGCCTGGGGGAGGGTCTATGCAGATGTGGGAGTGTCCTAGACTCCCAGGGGGCGGTCCCAGCCCTCCAGGGGCGGGTCCAGGGCCCCCCAGGCCCTGCCCACCGGGTCCAGGACCCAGTCTGTCCTTGGTTCCCTTTGGTGCTCCAAGTGTCTCATTGGTCGCTGCGATCTAAAGTCCCGCCTCCTGCCGCCTGGGGGCGGTTCTATGCAGATGTGGGAGTGTCCTAGACTCCCAGGGGGCGGTCCCAGCCCTCCCTGGGCGGGTCCAGGGCCCCCCAGGCCCTGCCCACCGGGTCCAGGACCCAGTCTGTCCTTGGTTCCCTTTGGTGCTCCAAGTGTCTCATTGGTCGCTGGGATCTAAAGTCCCGCCTCCTGCCGCCTGGGGGCGGTTCTATGCAGATGTGGGAGTGTCCTAGACTCCCAGGGGGCGGTCCCAGCCCTCCAGGGGCGGGTCCAGGGCCCCCCAGGCCCTGCCCACCGGGTCCAGGACCCAGTCTGTCCTTGGTTCCCTTTGGTGCTCCAAGTGTCTCATTGGTCGCTGGGACCCAAAGTCCCGCCTCCTGCCGCCTGGGGGCGGTTCTATGCAGATGTGGGAGTGGCCTGCACTCCCAGGGGGCGGTCCCAGCCCTCCAGGGGCGGGTCCAGGGCCCCCCAGGCCCTGCCCACCGGGTCCAGGACCCAGTCTGTCCTTGGTTCCCCTTTGTGCTCCAAGTGTCTCATTGGTCGCTGGGACCCGAAGTCCCGCCTCCTGCCGCCTGGGGGCGGTTCTATGCAGATGTGGGAGTGTCCTAGACTCCCAGGGGGCGGTCCCAGCCCTCCAGGGGCGGGTCCAGGGCCCCCCAGGCCCTGCCCACCGGGTCCAGGACCCAGTCTGTCCTTGGTTCCCTTTGGTGCTCCAAGTGTCTCATTGGTCATTGGGTCTCAGAGTCCCGCCTCCAGCCGCCTGGGGGAGGGTCTATGCAGATGTGGGAGTGTCCTAGAGTCCCAGGGGGCGGTCCCAGCCCTCAGGGGGCGGATCCAGGCCCCCCAGACCTACCTACTGCTAACAGGCCCCGGTGTCCCATTGGTCCTCCGGAGCCAAAGTACCGCCTCCAGCCGCCTGGGGGCGGATCTAGGCAGATGTGGGAGTGGCCAGGACTCCCAGGGGGCGGTCCCAGCCCTCTGGGGGCGGATCCAGGCCCCCCAGGCCTACCTACTGCTAACAGGCCCCGGTGTCCCATTGGTCCTCCGGAGCCAGAGTCCCGCCTCCGGCCGCCTGGGGGTGTGTCCAGGCAGATGTGGGAGTGTCCTAGAGTCCCAGGGGGCGGTCCCAGGGCCCCCCAGCCCCTCCCAGACCCCCGTGACCTCACCGTGACCCCGGACGCTCATTGGTCCTCGGGGGCCGGTGGGAGGGTCCTGGCCCTCTGGGGGCGGGCTGATCCCTCCCAGGGGGCGTGTCTGCACCCCAGGCCACGCCCCCAGCCCCCAGCCCCCACCCCCCACCCCTCCCCACCCCCCGCCAGCCACCCGGTCCACCAGGTTCCTCTCCCCTCCATAGAGTCCTATGGGCGCCGCGCGGCATGCTGGGACTCGTAGTCCCCGCCCGCCCGCCGCCATCTTGGAGGTCGTTCCCTTTCGCCCCGCGGCCGCCCCGCCCACCCAGCCAGTCAAAGGCGGCCTCCGCGCCAGCCAGAAGCAGCGAACCGCCGGTGGCTCGGCCCTTAAGGCTCCCGCCCGCAGAGGGCGCGCCGTCTCTTGGTGCGCCGGTTCGAGTCCCGCTGTCTGTCTGTCTGCCTGTCAGTCAGTCAGTCTGTCTATCCCGATCTCTCTCCCGCGTCATCTCGTGGGAAAAAAAAAAAAAAAAAAAAAAAAAAAAAAAAAAAAAAAAAAAAAAAGTTTTTGCGGGGTTCCTCCTCACTTTAAAAATTTTTTTATTGTGGGGGGGGGTGTGTGTATGGTGAGTGTCGGGTGCTTGTGGTGACGGTGAGGCAGGGGGATGACAGAGAGAGAGAGAGAGAGAGAGAGAGAGAGAGGATCCGGGTCGTCTGTTTCTCTCTTCTTCTTCTTGTGGTTGTGGTTGTTGCTGCTGCTGCTGCTGCTGCTGAGGCGGCCGCGGGTCGGTCGGGTCCGGTTCCCTCCGTGTGCGTGCGTGTGTGTGTGTGTGTCCGTCCGTCCGTCCGTCCGTCCGTCCCTCGGTCCCGTCGGTCGGTCGGTCGGTCGGTCGGTCGATCGCGACTCCCCCTCCTCCCCCGCGCGCGCGCGCGAGTCCCGTGAAAACTGAAAGGAGAAGAAGAATCGTCATCGTCAATCAATCAATCAATCAATCATCATCAATCATCATCATCCATCCATCCATCCATCCATCCATCAATCGATATAAAAAAACCCGGCCGGAATCCAGCCACCGGCTCGGCTCGGCTCGGCTCGGCTCCTCCGCGCCGCTTCCCGCCGGCCGGCTCGGGTTCGCGGGTTTTTTTTTTTTTTTTCTTTGTTTTGGTATTTTTTTTGGGTTGGTTTTCCCAGGCAAGATGGCGCCGGCCGGGCGGCTCGGCCAATGGGAGCGCGAGTTCGGCCGCCGGGCATCATGGGAGACGTAGTTCCGCCCGGCCGGCGCCATCTTGCCCGTAGTTCCCGGGCCGCCGGGCCGCGCGGCCGGCTCCCGGCGGCGGCGTCCGGGGCCCGCCCGCCCGCGTGGGGCGCGGGGCGGGGCGCGGGATCGCGCGGGGGCGGTCCCCCGTGGCCCGCCCACGCCCCCGGGGGCGGGGCCGCGCCGCCCCGGGCCGGCGGGGGCCCGGCTCCCCCCGCGGGTCGGGCTTCCGGGGCTCCCGGGGCCGGGGAGCGGCTCCGGGGGGCGTGCCCGGGCTCCGGGGGGGCGTGGTCGGCCGTCCGGCGCCGCCTCCCGGCGTCCCGGACCCGCCCCCGGACCCCCGGAGCCCCCCGGGGTCCGGTGCCCGTTGGACGGCCCGGGGCGGAAGTCCCGCCTCGGGGGCGTGTCCGGGGTCGAGGGGGCGGAGTCCGCAGTCCCCGGGGGCGGGTCCGACCGCCTGGACCCGCCCCCCGCCCCCCCAGCCCCTCCCCGAGCCCCCCCAAGTCTCAAGCACTCTCCTTCCCTCCGGGTCCCTCTGGGTCCTCTGCCCGGCCCCGGGGGCGTGGCCGGGGTCTGGGGGGCGTGTCTAGGGCCGTCCGGGGGCGGGTCCGACCGTCTGGCACCGCCTCCCGCCCCCCCAGCCCCTCCCACGGCCCCCCAGAGCCCTCTCCCCATTGGCTCCAATGGAGCTGCCAGGGCCTGAGACCCGGCCCCGGGGGCGTGGCCGGGGTCTGGGGGGCGTGTCTGGGGCCGTCCGGGGGCGGGTCGGACCGTCTGGCACCGCCTCCCGCCCCCCCAGCCCCTCCCACGGCCCCCCAGAGCCCTCTCCCCATTGGCTACAATGG
This sequence comes from Arvicanthis niloticus, assembly GCF_011762505.2. Classification (NCBI taxonomy): domain Eukaryota; kingdom Metazoa; phylum Chordata; class Mammalia; order Rodentia; family Muridae; genus Arvicanthis; species Arvicanthis niloticus. The sequence goes on from NW_023045023.1 coordinate 814,130, forward strand.
AGCTGCCAGGGCCTGAGACCCGGCCCCGGGGGCGTGGACGGGGTCTGGGGGGCGTGTTTAGGGCCGTCCGGGGGCGGGTCCGACCGTCTGGCACCGCCTCCCGCCCCCCCAGCCCCTCCCACGGCCCCCCAGACCCGGGTCCCCGTGGGCTCCTATGGAGCTGCCAGTCCCCGAGTCCCAGCCTCTCATTGGTCGCTGGGACCCGAAGTCCCGCCTCCTGCCGCCTGGGGGCGGTTCTATGCAGATGTGGGAGTGTCCTAGAGTCCCAGGGGGCGGTCCCAGCCCTCCAGGGGCGGGTCCAGGGCCCCCCAGGCCCTGCCCACCGGGTCCAGGACCCAGTCTGTCCTTGGTGCTCCAAGTGTCTCATTGGTCGCTGGGTCTCAGAGTCCCGCCTCCTGCCGCCTGGGGGAGGGTCTATGCAGATGTGGGAGTGTCCTAGACTCCCAGGGGGCGGTCCCAGCCCTCCAGGGGCGGGTCCAGGTCCCCCCAGCCCCTGCCCACCGGGTCCAGGACCCAGTCTGTCCTTGGTTCCCTTTGGTGCTCCAAGTGTCTCATTGGTCGCTGGGATCTAAAGTCCCGCCTCCTGCCGCCTGGGGGCGGTTCTATGCAGATGTGGGAGTGTCCTAGACTCCCAGGGGGCGGTCCCAGCCCTCCAGGGGCGGGTCCAGGGCCCCCCAGGCCCTGCCCACCGGGTCCAGGACCCAGTCTGTCCTTGGTTCCCTTTGGTGCTCCAAGTGTCTCATTGGTCATTGGGTCTCAGAGTCCCGCCTCCTGCCGCCTGGGGGCGGTTCTATGCAGATGTGGGAGTGTCCTAGACTCCCAGGGGGCGGTCCCAGCCCTCCCTGGGCGGGTCCAGGGCCCCCCAGGCCCTGCCCACCGGGTCCAGGACCCAGTCTGTCCTTGGTTCCCTTTGGTGCTCCAAGTGTCTCATTGGTCATTGGCTCTCAGAGTCCCGCCTCCTGCCGCCTGGGGGAGGGTCTATGCAGATGTGGGAGTGGCCTGGACTCCCAGGGGGCGGTCCCAGCCCTCCAGGGGCGGGTCCAGGGCCCCCCAGGCCCTGCCCACCGGGTCCAGGACCCAGTCATTCTTTGGTGCTCCAAGTGTCTCATTGGTCATTGGGTCCCAGAGTCCCGCCTCCAGCCGCCTGGGGGAGGGTCTATGCAGATGTGGGAGTGTCCTAGACTCCCAGGGGGCGGTCCCAGCCCTCCGGGGGCGGGTCCAGGGCCCCCCAGGCCCTGCCCACCGGGTCCAGGACCCAGTCTGTCCTTGGTTCCCTTTGGTGCTCCAAGTGTCTCATTGGTCATCTGGTCTCCAAAGTCCCGCCTCCTGCCGCCTGGGGGAGGGTCTATGCAGATGTGGGAGTGTCCTAGACTCCCAGGGGGCGGTCCCAGCCCTCCAGGGGCGGGTCCAGGGCCCCCCAGGCCCTGCCCACCGGGTCCAGGACCCAGTCTGTCCTTGGTTCCCTTTGGTGCTCCAAGTGTCTCATTGGTCATTGGGTCTCAGAGTCCCGCCTCCTGCCGCCTGGGGGAGGGTCTATGCAGATGTGGGAGTGGCCTAGACTCCCAGGGGGCGGTCCCAGCCCTCAGGGGGCGGATCCAGGCACCCCAGGCCTACCTACTGCTAACAGGCCCCGGTGTCTCATTGGTCCTCCGGAGCCAAAGTACCGCCTCCAGCCGCCTGGGGGCGGATCTAGGCAGATGTGGGAGTGGCCTGGACTCCCAGGGGGCGGTCCCAGCCCTCTGGGGGCGGATCCAGGCCCCCCAGGCCTACCTACTCCTAACAGGCCCCGGTGTCCCATTGGCCCTCCGGAGCCAGAGTCCCGCCTCCGGCCGCCTGGGGGTGTGTCCAGGCAGATGTGGGAGTGTCCTAGAGTCCCAGGGGGCGGTCCCAGGGCCCCCCAGCCCCTCCCAGACCCCCGTGACCTCACCGTGACCCCGGACGCTCATTGGTCCTCGGGGGCCGGTGGGAGGGTCCTGGCCCTCTGGGGGCGGGCTGATCCCTCCCAGGGGGCGTGTCTGCACCCCAGGCCACGCCCCCAGCCCCCACCCCCACCCCCCACCCCTCCCCACCCCCCGCCAGCCACCCGGTCCACCAGGTTCCTCTCCCCTCCATAGAGTCCTATGGGCGCCGCGCGGCATGCTGGGACTCGTAGTCCCCGCCCGCCCGCCGCCATCTTGGAGGTCGTTCCCTTTCGCCCCGCGGCCGCCCCGCCCACCCAGCCAGTCAAAGGCGGCCTCCGCGCCAGCCAGAAGCAGCGAACCGCCGGTGGCTCGGCCCTTAAGGCTCCCGCCCGCAGAGGGCGCGCCGTCTCTTGCTGCGCCGGTTCGAGTCCCGCTGTCTGTCTGTCTGCCTGTCAGTCAGTCAGTCTGTCTATCCCGATCTCTCTCCCGCGTCATCTCGTGGGAAAAAAAAAAAAAAAAAAAAAAGAGTTTTTGCGGGGTTCCTCCTCACTTTAAAAATTTTTTTATTGTGGGGGGGGTGTGTGTGTGGTGAGTGTCGGGTGCTTGTGGTGACGGTGAGGCAGGGGGATGACAGAGAGAGAGAGAGAGAGAGAGAGAGAGAGAGGATCCGGGTCGTCTGTTTCTCTCTTCTTCTTCTTGTGGTTGTGGTTGTTGCTGCTGCTGCTGAGGCGGCCGCGGGTCGGTCGGGTCCGGTTCCCTCCGTGTGCGTGCGTGTGTGTGTGTGTCCGTCCGTCCGTCCGTCCGTCCGTCCCTCGGTCCCGTCGGTCGGTCGGTCGGTCGGTCGATCGCGACTCCCCCTCCTCCCCCGCGCGCGCGCGCGAGTCCCGTGAAAACTGAAAGGAGAAGAAGAATCGTCATCGTCAATCAATCAATCAATCATCAATCAATCATCATCATCCATCCATCCATCCATCCATCCATCAATCGATATAAAAAAACCCGGCCGGAATCCAGCCACCGGCTCGGCTCGGCTCGGCTCGGCTCCTCCGCGCCGCTTCCCGCCGGCCGGCTCGGGTTCGCGGGTTTTTTTTTTGTTTTTCTTTGTTTTGGTATTTTTTTTTGGGTTGGTTTTTCCCAGGCAAGATGGCGCCGGCCGGGCGGCTCGGCCAATGGGAGCGCGAGTTCGGCCGCCGGGCATCATGGGAGACGTAGTTCCGCCCGGCCGGCGCCATCTTGCCCGTAGTTCCGGGACCGCCGGGCCGCGCGGCCGGCTCCCGGCGGCGGTCCGGGGCCCGCCCGCCCGCGTGGGGCGCGGGGCGGGGCGTGGGATCGCGCGGGGGCGGTCCCCCGTGGCCCGCCCACGCCCCCGGGGGCGGGGCCGCGCCGCCCCGGGCCGGCGGGGGCCCGGCTCCCCCCGCGGGTCGGGCTTCCGGGGCTCCCGGGGCCGGGGACGGGCTCCGGGGGGCGTGCCCGGGCTCCGGGGGGGCGTGGTCGGCCGTCCGGCGCCGCCTCCCGGCGTCCCGGACCCGCCCCCGGACCCCCGGAGCCCCCCCGGGGTCCGGTGCCCGTTGGACGGCCCGGGGCGGAAGTTCCGCCTCGGGGGCGTGTCCGGGGCCGAGGGGGCGGAGTCCGCAGTCCCCCGGGGCGGGTCCGACCGCCTGGACCCGCCCCCCGCCCCCCCAGCCCCTCCCCGAGCCCCCCCAAGTCTCAAGCACTGTCGGTCCCTCCGGGTCCCTCTGGGTCCTCTGCCCGGCCCCGGGGGCGTGGCCGGGGTCTGGGGGGCGTGTCTAGGGCCGTCCGGGGGCGGGTCCGACCGTCTGGCACCGCCTCCCGCCCTCCCAGACCCTCCCACGGCCCCCCAGAGCCCTCTCCCCATTGGCTCCAATGGAGCTGCCAGGGCCTGAGACCCGGCCCCGGGGGCGTGGCCGGGGTCTGGGGGGCGTGTCTAGGGCCGTCCGGGGGCGGGTCCGACCGTCTGGCACCGCCTCCCGCCCTCCCAGACCCTCCCACGGCCCCCCAGAGCCCTCTCCCCATTGGCTCCAATGGAGCTGCCAGGGCCTGAGACCCGGCCCCGGGGGCGTGGCCGGGGTCTGGGGGGCGTGTCTAGGGCCGTCCGGGGGCGGGTCCGACCGTCTGGCACCGCCTCCCGCCCCCCCAGCCCCTCCCACGGCCCCCCAGACCCTGGTCCCCATTGGCTCCAATGGAGCTGCCAGGGCCTGAGACCCGGCCCCGGGGGCGTGGCCGGGGTCTGGGGGGCGTGTCTAGGGCCGTCCGGGGGCGGGTCCGACCGTCTGGCACCGCCTCCCGCCCCCCCAGCCCCTCCCACGGCCCCCCAGACCCGGGTCCCCGTGGGCTCCTATGGAGCTGCCAGTCCCCGAGTCCCAGCCTCTCATTGGTCGCCGGGACCCGAAGTCCCGCCTCCTGCCGCCTGGGGGAGGGTCTATGCAGATGTGGGAGTGGCCTAGACTCCCAGGGGGCGGTCCCAGCCCTCCAAGGGCGGGTCCAGGGCCCCCCAGGCCCTGCCCACCGGGTCCAGGACCCAGTCTGTCCTTGGTGCTCCAAGTGTCTCATTGGTCGCTGGGATCTAAAGTCCCGCCTCCTGCCGCCTGGGGGAGGGTCTATGCAGATGTGGGAGTGTCCTAGACTCCCAGGGGGCGGTCCCAGCCCTCCAGGGGCGGGTCCAGGGCCCCCCAGGCCCTGCCCACCGGGTCCAGGACCCAGTCTGTCCTTGGTTCCCTTTGGTGCTCCAAGTGTCTCATTGGTCATCGGGTCTCAGAGTCCCGCCTCCTGCCGCCTGGGGGAGGGTCTATGCAGATGTGGGAGTGTCCTAGACTCCCAGGGGGCGGTCCCAGCCCTCCAGGGGCGGGTCCAGGGCCCCCCAGGCCCTGCCCACCGGGTCCAGGACCCAGTCTGTCCTTGGTTCCCTTTGGTGCTCCAAGTGTCTCATTGGTCATCGGGTCTCAGAGTCCCGCCTCCTGCCGCCTGGGGGCGGTTCTATGCAGATGTGGGAGTGTCCTAGACTCCCAGGGGGCGGTCCCAGCCCTCCAGGGGCGGGTCCAGGGCCCCCCAGGCCCTGCCCACCGGGTCCAGGACCCAGTCTGTCCTTGGTTCCCTTTGGTGCTCCAAGTGTCTCATTGGTCATTGGGATCTAAAGTCCCGCCTCCTGCCGCCTGGGGGCGGTTCTATGCAGATGTGGGAGTGTCCTAGACTCCCAGGGGGCGGTCCCAGCCCTCCAGGGGCGGGTCCAGGGCCCCCCAGGCCCTGCCCACCGGGTCCAGGACCCAGTCTGTCCTTGGTTCCCCTTGGTGCTCCAAGTGTCTCATTGGTCATTGGGATCTAAAGTCCCGCCTCCTGCCGTCTGGGGGCGGTTCTATGCAGATGTGGGAGTGTCCTAGACTCCCAGGGGGCGGTCCCAGCCCTCCCTGGGCGGGTCCAGGGCCCCCCAGGCCCTGCCCACCGGGTCCAGGACCCAGTCATTCTTTGGTGCTCCAGGTGTCTCATTGGTCATTGGGTCTCAGAGTCCCGCCTCCTGCCGCCTGGGGGAGGGTCTATGCAGATGTGGGAGTGTCCTAGACTCCCAGGGGGCGGTCCCAGCCCTCAGGGGGCGGATCCAGGCACCCCAGGCCTACCTACTGCTAACAGGCCCCGGTGTCTCATTGGTCCTCCGGAGCCAAAGTACCGCCTCCAGCCGCCTGGGGGCGGATCTAGGCAGATGTGGGAGTGGCCAGGTCTCCCAGGGGGCGGTCCCAGCCCTCTGGGGGCGGATCCAGGCCCCCCAGGCCTACCTACTGCTAACAGGCCCCGGTGTCCCATTGGTCCTCCGGAGCCAGAGTCCCGCCTCCGGCCGCCTGGGGGTGTGTCCAGGCAGATGTGGGAGTGTCCTAGAGTCCCAGGGGGCGGTCCCAGGGCCCCCCAGCCCCTCCCAGACCCCCGTGACCTCACCGTGACCCCGGACGCTCATTGGTCCTCGGGGGCCGGTGGGAGGGTCCTGGCCCTCTGGGGGCGGGCTGATCCCTCCCAGGGGGCGTGTCTGCACCCCAGGGCACGCCCCCAGCCCCCACCCCCACCCCCCCGCCCTCCCACCCCCAGCCAGCCAGCCACCCGGTCCACCAGGTTCCTCTCCCCTCCATAGAGTCCTATGGGCGCCGCGCGGCATGCTGGGACTCGTAGTCCCCGCCCGCCCGCCGCCGCCATCTTGGAGGTCGTTCCCTTTCGCCCCGCGGCCGCCCCGCCCACCCAGCCAGTCAAAGGCGGCCTCCGCGCCAGCCAGAAGCAGCGAACCGCCGGTGGCTCGGCCCTTAAGGCTCCCGCCCGCAGAGGGCGCGCCGTCTCTTGGTGCGCCGGTTCGAGTCCCGCTGTCTGTCTGTCTGCCTGTCAGTCAGTCAGTCTGTCTATCCCGATCTCTCTCCCGCGTCATCTCGTGGGAAAAAAAAAAAAAAAAAAAAAAAAAAAAAAAAAAAAAAAAAAAAAAAGAGTTTTTGCGGGGTTCCTCCTCACTTTAAAAATTTTTTTATTGTGGGGGGGGTGTGTGTGTGGTGAGTGTCGGGTGCTTGTGGTGACGGTGAGGCAGGGGGATGACAGAGAGAGAGAGAGAGAGAGAGAGAGAGAGAGAGGATCCGGGTCGTCTGTTTCTCTCTTCTTCTTCTTGTGGTTGTGGTTGTTGCTGCTGCTGCTGCTGCTGCTGCTGAGGCGGCCGCGGGTCGGTCGGGTCCGGTTCCCTCCGTGTGCGTGCGTGTGTGTGTGTGTCCGTCCGTCCGTCCGTCCGTCCGTCCCTCGGTCCCGTCGGTCGGTCGGTCGGTCGGTCGATCGCGACTCCCCCTCCTCCCCCGCGCGCGCGCGCGAGTCCCGTGAAAACTGAAAGGAGAAGAAGAATCGTCATCGTCAATCAATCAATCAATCATCAATCAATCATCATCATCCATCCATCCATCCATCCATCCATCAATCGATATAAAAAAACCCGGCCGGAATCCAGCCACCGGCTCGGCTCGGCTCGGCTCGGCTCCTCCGCGCCGCTTCCCGCCGGCCGGCTCGGGTTCGCGGGTTTTTTTTTTTTTTTTCTTTGTTTTGGTATTTTTTTTTGGGTTGGTTTTTCCCAGGCAAGATGGCGCCGGCCGGGCGGCTCGGCCAATGGGAGCGCGAGTTCGGCCGCCGGGCATCATGGGAGACGTAGTTCCGCCCGGCCGGCGCCATCTTGCCCGTAGTTCCCGGGACCGCCGGGCCGCGCGGCCGGCTCCCGGCGGCGGTCCGGGGCCCGCCCGCCCGCGTGGGGCGCGGGGCGGGGCGCGGGATCGCGCGGGGGCGGTCCCCCGTGGCCCGCCCACGCCCCCGGGGGCGGGGCCGCGCCGCCCCGGGCCGGCGGGGGCCCGGCTCCCCCCGCGGGTCGGGCTTCCGGGGCTCCCGGGGCCGGGGACGGGCTCCGGGGGGCGTGCCCGGGCTCCGGGGGGGCGTGGTCGGCCGTCCGGCGCCGCCTCCCGGCGTCCCGGACCCGCCCCCGGACCCCCGGAGCCCCCCCCGGGGTCCGGTTCCCGTTGGACGGCCCGGGGCGGAAGTCCCGCCTCGGGGGCGTGTCCGGGGTCGAGGGGGCGGAGTCCTCAGTCCCCGGGGGCGGGTCCGACCGCCTGGACCCGCCCCCCGCCCCCCCAGCCCCTCCCCGAGCCCCCCCAAGTCTCAAGCACTGTCGGTCCCTCCGGGTCCCTCTGGGTCCTCTGCCCGGCCCCGGGGGCGTGGCCGGGGTCTGGGGGGCGTGTCTAGGGCCGTCCGGGGGCGGGTCCGACCGTCTGGCACCGCCTCCCGCCCCCCCCAGCCCCTCCCACGGCCCCCCAGACCCTGGTCCCCATTGGCTCCAATGGAGCTGCCAGGGCCTGAGACCCGGCCCCGGGGGCGTGGCCGGGGTCTGGGGGGCGTGTCTGGGGCCGTCCGGGGGCGGGTCGGACCGTCTGGCACCGCCTCCCGCCCTCCCAGCCCCTCCCACGGCCCCCCAGAGCCCTCTTTCCATTGGCTCCAATGGAGCTGCCAGAGCCTGAGACCCGGCCCCGGGGGCGTGGCCGGGGTCTGGGGGGCGTGTCTAGGGCCGTCCGGGGGCGGGTCCGACCGTCTGGCACCGCCCCCCGTCCTCCCAGCCCCTCCCACGGCCCCCCAGACCCGGGTCCCCATGGGCTCCTATGGAGCTGCCAGTCCCCGAGTCCCAGCCTCTCATTGGTCGCCGGGACCCGAAATCCCGCCTCCTGCCGCCTGGGGGCGGTTCTATGCAGATGTGGGAGTGGCCTAGACTCCCAGGGGGCGGTCCCAGCCCTCCCTGGGCGGGTCCAGGGCCCCCCAGGCCCTGCCCACCGGGTCCAGGACCCAGTCTGTCCTTGGTTCCCTTTGGTGCTCCAAGTGTCTCATTGGTCATTGGGATCTAAAGTCCCGCCTCCTGCCGCCTGGGGGAGGGTCTATGCAGATGTGGGAGTGGCCTAGACTCCCAGGGGGCGGTCCCAGCCCTCCAGGGGCGGGTCCAGGGCCCCCCAGGCCCTGCCCACCGGGTCCAGGACCCAGTCTGTCCTTGGTTCCCTTTGGTGCTCCAAGTGTCTCATTGGTCGCTGGCTCTCAGAGTCCCGCCTCCTGCCGCCTGGGGGAGGGTCTATGCAGATGTGGGAGTGTCCTAGACTCCCAGGGGGCGGTCCCAGCCCTCCAGGGGCGGGTCCAGGGCCCCCCAGGCCCTCCCCACCGGGTCCAGGACCCAGTCTGTCCTGGGTTCCCTTTGGTGCTCCAAGTGTCTCATTGGTCGCTGGGATCTAAAGTCCCGCCTCCTGCCGCCTGGGGGCGGTTCTATGCAGATGTGGGAGTGTCCTAGACTCCCAGGGGGCGGTCCCAGCCCTCCAGGGGCGGGTCCAGGGCCCCCCAGGCCCTGCCCACCGGGTCCAGGACCCAGTCTGTCCTTGGTGCTCCAAGTGTCTCATTGGTCATCTGGTCTCCAAAGTCCCGCCTCCTGCCGCCTGGGGGAGGGTCTATGCAGATGTGGGAGTGTCCTAGACTCCCAGGGGGCGGTCCCAGCCCTCCAGGGGCGGGTCCAGGGCCCCCCAGGCCCTGCCCACCGGGTCCAGGACCCAGTCTGTCCTTGGTTCCCTTTGGTGCTCCAAGTGTCTCATTGGTCGCTGGGTCTCAGAGTCCCGCCTCCTGCCGCCTGGGGGAGGGTCTATGCAGATGTGGGAGTGTCCTAGACTCCCAGGGGGCGGTCCCAGCCCTCCAGGGGCGGGTCCAGGGCCCCCCAGGCCCTGCCCACCGGGTCCAGGACCCAGTCTGTCCTTGGTTCCCTTTGGTGCTCCAAGTGTCTCATTGGTCATTGGGTCTCAGAGTCCCGCCTCCTGCCGCCTGGGGGAGGGTCTATGCAGATGTGGGAGTGGCAATGATTCCATAAAGCACTCATTAAAGCTGTAGCAAGCCTTATTTTGCAGGTGAAATAATCTAATTAAACCAGCATATTATTTTGTTAAAAAAGTAGTTTCTTTGTGGAGGGAGAAATGGGTAAAATGGATAATGTCTAAAATGTAAATAAATAAAGCATGCAATAAATATAAATAAAATAAAAATTAAAAAATGAATAATACAAAATAAAATAAATTATCCAATAAAAAACTTAAATTTAATTAAATAAAATTTTAAAAAAGAAATAGCCTTGTATTATGAGAACTAATATAATTAAATTAAATTAAATTAAAATATTAAAAATGAAATAGCAGTGTAAAGTGAGAACTGTTAATATTAAATTAAAAATATTACAAACAAAAGAAATAACATTGTAGTGTGAGAAGTTATATAATAAATTAAAGTTAAATTAAATTTTATTTAATTAAAAATATTTAAAAATGAAATAGCATTATAACTGTGATAACTGACATGACCACCGCCCATGGCATCCCTTGAAGTATCTGTAAGAGTATGCCAGAAAGCAGATAAATTAAATGATAGAATTTATACAAAGTCAACATACAGAAAATTAATCTCCTTTTTTGAAGATAAAAATACATATAGATGTATACAAATAGAATAGATGACAGAGGTGCTGGTAGGTCAACAAAAGGATGGACTGGGTATTAGGACTATCCTGTACCTCACTGGTACAAATTGGCATAATTATGCTCTAATTGTATTTTGAGAGAAAAGTTTCATTTTAACAGGAAGGGTGATGTGTAGGAGGAGCTAAGGTAGGAGGAGTACTGAGAGGAAGAAAAGGAGTAAGAAGAGGAGAAGAAGAAGGAGAGGAGAAGCTAGGTGATGAAAGAGAGAAAGAGGGGGGAGACAGGGAGGCAGAGGTTCAAGTATCTCCACCAGTCAAAGATAGATGTTATATCTAGGTTGGTCAGTGGGTTACACATCTGATTGAACAATTCCAAACTTATAAAGCCTATGATTAACATTATTTTTAAAAAATGTATAAATGCAACTAGGAAAAGGGTGCATGGGATAGGGGCTTCCTAAGGGGGTTGGGGGGAATGGGGAAAGAGGATGCCATCTGAAGTGTAAATAAAATATCTAATAAAAAATACAAAACAAAACAAAACAAAACAACAACAACAAAAAAAAACAAAAAAGAAATTTCCGGAAAATAAGAAGAGCAAAAGATTGTGCTCCAAAAAGCATATTTAAAATTACACAAGCCACACACATTTATATAATTGATATAAATGGTATAATTGATAAAATTCATAATTGATATATTGATGTAATTGATATAATTTTATATAATTAATATAATTTAAATAAGTAATATAATTGCTATATTTTATAGAGGTTATATAATTAATCTAATCATTATAATTTATCTAATTTATATATTTTATAGAATTTATGGAATTTATACAATTTATACTATTGCAAATAATTTATATAATTTGTATAATTTCATAAAATTTACATATTCTGTATAATTTTATAATGTATATATCTTATATAACTTATGTAATATATATAAATTTATGTAATTTATAAACATTATACAGTTTTTACTTGCATATAAGTGTATATATATTCATGGCCACTGTCAACACCTAATGATATTGATGTGTTCATTATAGTCGTAGTTACATTATATTTATATTATATATTTGCATTATACATCTATGATATAAATTTACATTATCATTACATTTATATTATATTTAAATAATTTATCTATATTATATATTTAAATTATCATCATATTTATATTATACTAATATTATATACTTACATTATATTTATATCATATATTAGCAGTATCATTTTATTTATATTATCATTATAATAAAAATTATAATGAAATATTACAATAGTAAACTATAATAAACTAAAACAATAAAAATAATAAATAAATGAATAAATAAATACAAATTCATTATATATTACATTTATGATAAATATCATGAATAAATACCTTTATGAAAATAAATATATCATATATATTATATAATAAATAAATATACATTTATAAATAAATATTCATAATAATTATGATTAATGTATCAAATTTATTATATATAATATGGAAAGTATATATATTCTATTTATTGCATATGCAATAAATATAAATAAATAAATATATAAATAAATATACATTATATCCATAATAAATATAATAAATAAATAAATAACCTAATATTTATGTTAAATATAAAATAAATATATAAAATATATACATGAATGAATATATTATATATCAAATATATAATAAATATAGTATATGTAAATGTATTACATATATTTCACATATTATACATGATAAATACAATAATATATATATAAACAAATACAAATGTCATATTCATTAAGTAAACATAGGTATGAAATCCACTCTTTGGCTTGTTCATAACAGGGTAAAGGAATCAATATTTTTTTCATCAACCATTGATTAGCAAAAAAAATAAATTCTTGAATTTGGTAACAGTTATTATGTTTATGATATGTATAATATACACAATATATTTACATATATTTATTTATTTATTGTATTTATCATATATAATTAATATATAATTATGATATATAATAATAAATTTACATGATTATATATAATTTATATGATATTTATCATTTATATAATTCATATAATTTGTAAAAAAAAATTTCTGTTTGGTCATTTTGAAGATATTTGTAAAAAACTAGTGATGAAATTTAAAATAAATGTAAAATAAATGATGAAAAAAGGCATAAGGAAAATTTGATTAAATGATGACAATCACGCAAAAACATATAGGAAACAATTGAAAATATTTTAAAATAATTTTTAGAAATATTGAAGACTGACATGGAAGAAATTTCTTATGATGCCCTGGGGCATCAGTGTCATGTGGGCAGAGACTTAAACCAGGAAGGGGCTTTGGAGGTCAGGGTTATAAACAATCATGGTATTTTTGTTTAAGTGAACAACTACTATGAAGTCGTTCAACAAATCCAAGTTGGTAGATGGAGGGTCCGAGGTCTTGTGAGAGGTGTGGAAAGGGGGCGGTGCCTTGTGACGGGCAGGGGCTGGGGTGAGGTGTCCCGGCTGCAGAGGCCATTGCTTAAAAATAGCTGTGGTATTTTCTTTTAAAAGACCAACTACTACAAAGTCAATGAGAAAATAAATGCCTGTGAGAAAACAATAATAGGGGTGGGGTCTCAGGGTGATGGGTGTGGCTGAGGGCGTGGTTTGGGGATTATACGGGGGCGTGATCTTTGCAGGATCATGGTGAGCAGGGCAGGATTTCAAAATTTTTTTTTGTTTTTTATTTAAATGAGCAACTACTATGAAGTCAATCCACAAACATGGGGGAAAAGGTGGTGAAAGGGCGAGGGCTTAGGAGCCTGGGTTGTTTGGTGTAGCCCAAGGTCACAAGGACATAGCCTCACCAACACCCCACCCCCAAAGCCATCTCCATCTGGATGATATAACGGCTCTTCTCAGACACCATGACCTGGTACAAACAGCTATTGTGAGTGGGGACTGACTGACATCACCTCCAATGACGCACTGACCCCGCCCTGGCCTGCACATCCACAGGAGCCAGAAGTCAAAGGATGAAAAGTTCAGCTATAGCAACACTGTGACCACGCCCACCATGAGGGCAGGGCCCAAGGTGGGCGGGGCCTAGGCACCCAACGTTTCATAGTGTTATGTAATGTCTGCCCATGACCCCTGTGATCAAGCCATGCCTTCAATGACTAAGACACACCCTTGTGATTAGCTCCGCCCTCAGTGACCAAGACAGACACTGATGAATAAACCACGCATATCCACCAAAAAAGCCACACCCATGAAGATTAAGCCATACCCCAATGAATAAGCCACGCCCCGATGGCTAAGCCATGCCCCTAATACTAATATAAAAGTAATACTATAAGATGTTAATATTAATTTAAAAAAATTATCATTAGTAATGAAATAATAATCAAATAATAGTATAACATAAATAAAAAAATAATATTACTAATGAAAATATAAAAACTAATTCAAATAAATACTAATATTAATGTTATGATATAAAAATAAAATAATACTAATACTAATGCTATTGATAATAGTGAAATAATAATAATAATGGATATAATATATAAATAAATAATATATAATAAATAAATAATAATATAACTAATTGAATAAAATAATAAATAAAATATATAATAAATAACTATAATGAATAATATAATATATATAATACATATATTATATATTATAATATAATATATAAATAATGATAACAGTAAAATAATAATACTAAATTAAAATAATAATCATAAAACAATAACAATAATAAAAATTTATAAATATAATAATGAAATATGTATAATACTGATAAAAATATAAATAATACCAAAAAATATTAGGGATAATAAATAATAAGGTAATAATATTAAAATACTAATATTACTAATAAAATGAAAATAATAATGACAATAAAACTATAACAATAAAATATTACAGTAATAATCATAAAATTATGAAATAATAAAATTAAAATAACATGATACTAAAATAGTGAAAAAATAACAGTTCGATAATAATAGAATATAATAATATAATATGGTAATAAATGTAACAATATTATGGTAATAATATTAAAAATAACAAAATTATAATAACAATAATATAGCATTAATAATAATTTAATAAAATAATATGATAATATAATATTAGTCATTAAATAATTAAATAATAATAAAATAATAGTAATCAAAAATGTAATATTAGTGTAATATAATAAAGTAATAATGAAAGGGTAATAATAATATTCTTATGATGTAGCATAACATAATGTAATAATAATATAATATAATACTATAAATAACAAAATTGATGTTAAATTATATAGTCATAATACTAATAACTATAATACTAACAACAATAATAATAATGATAATAATAATAATAAAGACTTTTTGAATTTTGAGGAAATGTTGTGTCTCTGGAAGGTCTGCACTTTGTGAGACATGAAAGCGTATAAATATCCTTGTTCTATTATAATAATAATATAATAATTGTAATAGTAATGATGTTTAAAATAATATTAATAAGATAATAAAATGATATAAATATTAATATTGATACTAATGTAATAAAGTAATATTAAAAATTGATATAATACTATAAAATAAGACTAATAAAAATAATATTAAAAAGATTTACATTACAGTAAAATAATAATAATTATAATAATAAAATTTTTATGATGTTTGAATAAAGTAAAAGGACTAGAGCTGGCAACCTGGCTATGTTTGTGACAATAATTATAGGCTGCAAATTGTAATAATAATAATAATGATAATAATGAAATATAATAAGATTAATATAGTAATATTAATATTATCATGATATCAAATATAATACTAATAATATTAATATAATTGTAATAAAATTCTGTGAACAATAATATTAATATATTGGCAAAAATAACAATAATAAAATAATAATAATTAACTCTGTTCGACATTTGATTAAAGTAACTAGGGTGAGCTACCTGTGTGTCAGCCTCTTGACAGAGGGCACAGCCCACGATGGCTGAGCATCAATTTCTGTCTTAGACAAAGTAAAGTATTTTGACTTAAAAATTATTTTATTTTTAGGTAAGTATGTATACATAATTATTTCTATTTATATCAATCTTTATCTTCATATTAATATTCATATTCACATTTACATTTATATTAATATTTATTTAACATTTAGATTTATTTACATTCATATTTGTATTTATAATTACATATACATTTATATTTATATATTCATATTCATATCACTAATATTTATATTCACATAATTTACATTTATATATATATAGTAATTTTTACATTTATACTGATATTCATATTTTCATTTGTATTTGTATTTACATTTATATTTTTCATTGGTTTCTGTATTTACCATTAACTATATTAACATTTTATTTTTCTTTTCTGTGGCCTGTACCCGTCTTCTGGTAGAAGGTCCGATTAAAATATTTAATAAAAATATCCAATACAAAAATCCAATAAAAATATCCAATAACAGTACGCAGAAAAAAATCCAATAAATATGCAATAAAAATATTCAATAACAAATGTCTCATAAAATATCTAATCAAAAATATCCGGTTAAAGATAGCCAATAAAAAATATTCAATGAAAATATCCCATTATAAATATCAAATAAAAAATATCCATAAAATTCCAATAAAAATATCCCATAAAAAGCTGGGCAGTGGTGGCTGACAAATTTAATCCCAGCACTTGGGAGGCAGAGAGGCAGATGGATTTCTGAGTTCAAGGCCAACCTGGTCTACAGAGTGAGTTCCAGGACACCCAGAGCTATACAGAGAAACCCTATTTCAAAAATAAATATTCAATAAAAAATATCTAATAATAAATATTTTCAATAAAAATATCCCATAAAGTATGCAATAAAAATTATCCAATAATAAAAATATGCAATAAAATATATCCAATATTAAAATATCCAATACAAAGTAAAGAATAAATAAAAATTAAAAACATTATAAATGAGTCTACTATGCTAACAGGATGTAAATAAATGTGAATAAATAAAATATCCAATAAAATGTTTTTTTAAAAAAAATATTGGCTGAGAAAAAGAAGAGCAAATGATTGTTTGTGCTCCTAAAGGCATAATTCAAATCCCATAAGACACATACATAAGTAATTATTTTATATATGTAATAAGTATAATAAACCAATGTATATGTGAATATATTATATAAAATAATTATAAATATAATGAATAAATATGTTATATATTATATATGATATTGCATAATTTGACCATTACACTATACGGCTAAATACAGGATAAAGTTATATTACATGACAAATACACTATACTGCTCTATATGGGATAATGTTTATATTATCTGACAGACACATTTTACTGCTGTGATAATGTTATATCACCTGATTGATGCACTATCCTTGTATATATAAGATAAAGTTATATTACCTGACAGATACACTACTCTACTGTATATGGGACAATGTTATATTACCTGAGAGATATGCTGTACTGCTAAAATGATGACAAATACAGAAAAAATGTATGAAAAACTGAAACTATTTTTAAAAATTCATAAAATAATTGAAGACTGATGTAAAAAATTTCTTATGAAATTGAATGTGATTTAAGAAAAATTTTTGATAAAATTGAATATTTACATGGAAAACATGTTTGATAAAATTGAAGACTTTGTTGAAAAAACCTAGTGCTGAAAATTAAGATAAATAGTGAAAATTTGATGAAACAATAAAAAATATATGGAAAAATTTGATTACAATCATGGCAAATCCATAAAAAGTGTAAGAAAAAAAATTGAATGTTTTTTTAAAAATTTCTTAAAATATTGTATAGTGACCAAAAAAATTCTTATGAAATTTAATGTGATTTAACAAAATTTGTTATAAAATTGAATATTAGCATGGAAAAACACTTCATAAAATTAGAACTGTTGTTGAAAGAATTAATGATAAAAATTAGGATAAATATAGAAAAATTTGTTGAGATATATAAAATATAAATGGAGAAATTTTGGTTAAGAAGATGACAAAATTTTAAAAATTTAAGAAAAGTTTTAGAAAAAATTAAAATTTGCATAAAAATATTTTTTAAATTTGAAGACTGTTTTAAAAATTAGTGACAAAAAATAGGAAAAAATTTTTAAAATATTGTTGAAAAATATAAAATATTTGATTAAATTGAGTACAAACATATTTTAAAATTATGAAAATATTGAAAATGTTTTTAGAAAAATCTCTAAAATTGTACATGATTGATGTGGGAAAATTCATTAGAAAATTGCAGATAATATAAGAAAATTACAGAAGAAATTGTCTGTTTGCATGGAAAGAAGTTTGATAAAATTGAAGAGATTGTTTTAAAAACAATTTAAATTTAATGTTAAATAAATATTAAAATAAATATAGAAAAATCATTGAAAAACTATTTACTGAAAATTTTTTTTAAAAGGAAGACAAATATATAAAAAGTATGAAAATCTGAATACTGTTTGTAGAAGAATTCCTAAATATATTCTAGATTGACATAGAAATATTGATTTGAAAGTTGATGGTGATTTTAGATAAGTTTGGAAATTTTTGAATATTTGCATAGAAAAAATGTTTTTTAAAAATGAGATTGTTTTAAAAATTAGTTATAAATATAAAATATAAAAAAGATGAAAAAATAAAAAATATTTGTTAACAAATATTAGTTAAAATGAAGACAAATATCAAAAGAAAAGTATAAAACTGTTGAAATTTTTTGTACAAAAATCCCTAATAAAGTTCAAGATTGACATTGTAGATTTCATTAGAAAATTGAAGATGATTTAAGAAAGTTTTCAGAAGAAATTGAATATTTGCATGGAAACTGGTAAGATTAAAGTCATTGTTGGAAAACAGTCATAAAAATTTAGATAAATATAGAAAACATTGTTGAAAAAATATCAAGCATTTTTGGAAAAAATTTGGTCAAAATGAAAACAAATATAGAAAAAAGTATGAAAATATTGAAACTGTCGAAAAATGCCTAAAACAATTCATGATTGTCTTGGAAATAATCATTAAAAAAAATTGAAGATATAAAGAAAAATTTTAAAAATTAAAATATATTTTATAATTCGGAAGACCTTGCTTGAAAACTTAGTGATAATAATTAAGAGAAATATAGAACAAATTTTTGAAAAAATATAAAATATTTTTTGAAAAATATCTCTCAAAATGAAGACAAATAGAGAAAAAAACAAGAAAATATTGAAACTTTTTATAGAGAAATCCCTAGGAAACATTCAAGAATGTTATGGTAAATTTCATGATAAAATTGAAGATGATTTTTAAAAATTGTCAGAAGAAATTGAATATATGCATGTAAAAAGTATTTGATAAAACTGAATACATTGTTTGAAAAATTAGTGATAAAAATTGAGTTAAATATAAAAATATTGTTGAAAAGATAAAACATTTGTAGAAAAATTATGGAATAAACAAAGACAAAATATTGAAAAATTGTGAAAATATTGACAGTGTTTTTAAGAAAGTAACAAATAAAATTCAAGTTTGACATAAAAAATTCATTAGAAAATTGATGATGAATTAAATATTTCAGAAGAAATGGAATATTTGCATAAAAATATATTTAATAAAATTGAGACTTTTTATAAAAATTAGTGAAAAAATTTAGATAAATATAAAATACATTGTTGAAAAAACAAAACATTTGTGGAAAAATTTGGTTAAAATGAAGAAAAATATAGAACAAAAATATGAAAATATTGAACATTTTGTAGAAAAAACTTTAAAGCAATAAAGATTGACATGCAAAAATTCATTAGAAAATTGAATGTGATTTAAGAAAATTTTCAGTATTTTCATATTTGCATGTAAAAATGTTTGGAAAAATTGAGACATTGTATTGAAAATTAGTGAAAAAAGTAAGATAAATGTAGAAAAAATTGTTAGAAAATATAAAACATTTGTAGAAAAATTTTGGTTAAACTGAAGACAAATATAAAAAAAGTATCAAAACTTGATAGTGTTTATAGAAAAATCACTTGAAAAAAATTCAAGTTTGAAAAAAATTAATTAGAAAATTGATGATGATTTAAGAAATATTGGGGAAAAAATTAAATATTTGAATGAAAAAATGTTTGATAAATCGAGACATGGTTTTTAAAATTAATAAAAATAATTATGATAAATATAGAAAAAATTGTTGAAAAAATGCAAAACATTTGTGGAAAATTTTGGTTAAAATTAACACTAAAATAGACAAAAAGTATGAAACTATTGAAAGAGTTTAGAGAAAAATCTCTAAAAATTCAAGATTGAAATGGCAAAATTGATTAGAAAATTGAAGATGATTTTTAAAAATTTCAGAAGAGGAGCTGGTGAGATGGCTCAGCGGGTAAGAGCACTAAGTGTCTCTTCCAGAGGTCCTGAGTTCAATTCCCAGCAACCACATGGTGACTCACAACCATCTATAATGGGATCCAATGCACTCTTCTGGTGTGTATGAAGAGAGACAGTGTAATCACATAAAATAAATAAATAATTTAAAAAAAATTTCAGAAGAAATTGAACACTTGCATGGAAAAATATTTGCTAATATTGAAGACATTGTTTTAAAAATTATTGATAAACATTAAAATAAAGAAAAAAATTGTGGAATATATATAAATCATTTTTAGTATATTTTGGTTAAAATGAAGGCAGATA
The DNA here is from genome assembly GCF_011762505.2 of Arvicanthis niloticus. Classification (NCBI taxonomy): domain Eukaryota; kingdom Metazoa; phylum Chordata; class Mammalia; order Rodentia; family Muridae; genus Arvicanthis; species Arvicanthis niloticus. The sequence continues at coordinate 833,722 of NW_023045023.1, forward strand.
TAGAAAATTGTATAAAAATATTGAAATTTTTTGTAAAAAAAATTCTTAAAAAATTTAAGATAGACATAGAAAAATTCAGTAGAAAATTGAAGATGAAAAGAAAACTTTAAAAGAAATTAAATATTTACATAAAATATTTGATAAAATGGAAACGTTTTAAGAATTAGAGATTAAAACTTAAGACAAATATAGAAAAAAATAAAAATAAATAAAATGTGGAAATTTTTGATTACAATGAACATAAAGATAATTAAAAATTATTTAAATATTGAAACAATTTGCAGAAAAAATTTTGAAAATAATAAAGATTTATAGACAGGGAAAATTTATTATAAAATTGAAGATGATTTAAGAAAAATTAGGAAAAAAATTTGGTTTAAATGAAGAGAAATATATAAAAAGATTGAAAATAGTGAAACTGTTTGTAGAGGAATCCCTTAAAAAATTCATGATTGATTGACATAAAAAATTCATTTAAAAAGTGAAGATGGTTTAGGAAAAATTTTGGGAAAAAATTAAATATTAGCATGGAAAAATGTTTCATAAAATTAAAGGAACTATTTTAAAAATTAGTGATAACAACATAAGTATAGAAAAATAGTTGAAAAAATATACATTGGTCAAAAATTATTTGTTAAAATGAAGACAAATACCAAAAATAGTGTGAAAATATGGAATATTTTATTAAAAAACTCTCTAAAAAATTCATGACTGACATGGAAATGTCAATCCCATGACATCCATGACATTTATATGATTTTATACCCATGATTCATACCCATGTAAAACTCTTGTCATACCCATGATGTCATACACTTGATGTCACACTCATGTCTTACCTGAAATGTCATACCTGTAATGTCACACTCATGAGTTAACAATTGTGATATCATACGTATAATACATACCCATGTCATCCCATGGCACACTCATGATATACCTGTGATGTCACACCTGTGATGTCATACTCTTGATGCCATATACATTATGTCACATCTGTGATGTCATGCCCATGATGTCATACCTCAGCTACTCATAAGAACTTTTCATAATTTAAACAGATCATCATTCTAGTCAAAAAAATAATAAAAAATTAATAAATAAAATAACAAAAATAATAACAACAATAAATAGAGTGCATACCAAACTTTAGCTAATAGAGTATTGATCATGAATATTGATCATAGATGACGAATGCTGAATCAGGAATAACTTTTATTCGTTTTTTTCATTTATCTATTTATTTGTTATTTATCTATACATATTTTTAATAAATCAAAGCAATCAAATTCATTCGGTTTGAATGAGAAATCACACGAGGAGATGGTCATATGAGACCACCCAATGTATATATACTGTCCTATGGCTGAAGCTTATTATATTATCATCTGAAAATGGATAATTGCCATGAAGAAATTCAATATGTGCTTATTTATTATTGTATAATATAATGTATACAATATGTTACAATGATACATTAAGGTTAGTATATAATGTTTTAATATACACTAATAATATAAAATATAATATTCTAAAATATAATAAATTGCACATATCTTTATTTAATTTTGCATATTTTATTGACATTTCATTTACAATGTTTTTCAGAAATATTTACAATCTGAAAATGTATAATTACAATGAACAAATTTAATGTATTCATTTTCATTACTGGATAATGCAGTATAATATATTAATAGTAGTATATAATACAGTAATATAATAATTGTCCCAGTTCCATTGGGCATTGAACTGGGATCAGAAGGCCTGAAAGAGAGAACTAGGGGGTGAGCAAACATAAAAAACTGACAGCCTGTCTAGAGTCTTATCAGGCTGTAATATTAATATTTTCACACGGTGGCTATATACATATAGAAGCAGGATGTGGGGAGAGTGATGAAGCAGGGTCTTCTTTGTTATGGTGAACTCAGGGGGAGTCAGATATTCTCCAGAACAGGATATTAGGTGGGTAAAGATGTCTTCTTTGAAGGATGGAACAGAACATTATATACCTGTCCATAAGTTTTGTTATTCATTTATTCTTATCTAAGTGAATACTTTCACACAAAAGCTACCTGTTCATAAGTTCTGTTATTCATTTGTACTTACCTAGGCTGCTACTTTTCCACCAGGGCTACCTGTCTACAAGATCTATAGCTATCTGTTCTAGGGTTAGTGCTTTCCCACAGAGACCAAGACTTTGTGTCAGTAGGCATGTGTGACTGACTTAGGCCTGTGGCTGACTTAGGTAATGTATAAGGAAGGTTGTTCCCAACAGGGATCTCTTGGTTGTATCAGAGCAGATGCCTCCAGGAAACTTGGAAAGGAGGGAGAAATGGAAAGCACTGGCAGAATTCTCTCCTGGGGGGTGTTAGAGGACTCTTCTACATCAGCTGTAACTTAAGCACTCTTAGTGCTCATAAAAGGAAGGCTTGCATGTGAAAAGCATTTCCCAAGTGACCTTGACATTCATCATCTTGTAAACAAAGAGATGCTTCTGCCCTAGAAAATGTATCAGGAAGTGTATATATTGGCAAGGCAAAAGAGGATAATAGAAAGTTTATAGGTAGGTAAGAAAAAAATGGATAGATAGATAGATAGATAGATAGATAGATAGATAGATAGATAGATATACATACATACATACATAAATACATACATACATATGTACATATATACATACATAGTCACTTAGGTAGGTGCATAGCCAGGCAGTTATACTGTGGGAGTGAGCACTAGGAGATACTGTTTGAAGGCACATCGAGAATTTCCAATGGGCACCCTCAGAGGACCTTGTTGTGAATCATTCTAGGAGGAGTTGGTGAGAGAAGGAAATGTGCTGCAGGGATTCTGGTGGGAAAAATGGTCAATGCTCACTGTGCTTTGTGTCTAGGTGTCTGTCGTCTTGGGTTCACTTGAATCCTTTCATAGAGCTCTGAGTTGTATAAGTGCCTAGCCCCTGCACAGGTAGGTAGGTGGGTGTGTACTAGAATACAGAAAGAAGGATTCATTTTGAGAGTGACTTGGGGACTTTGGAGGAAGAAAAAAGAGTAAAGTGTCCCCTGAGTGCTGCATGGTGTTTGGTGAAGTGCTGGGGGATGGTGGAGGTGGGGTGGAGTGTTATAGAGAAGAGAGAGATTGTGAAGGAGCTGGAAGTAGCTCATAATGGTTGCCTGGATTTCTTGTCAGTTGCCTAGAGATGCTTACTTGGTAAGAGCTTAGAATTGGGGGCCTGATGCCACAGCCTGGTTGTCATGAGGCAGGTTTGGTTAAAATATTCATTTCTTCTTTTGAAATGTTCTTGTCCTCAGCTCAGGGTGCTAGGTGGCCTGCAGGCAAGATTGTGGAAGTGGGCAGCCAGCCCTTCTGTGTCTCTGAGGTGGACAGATGACTGGATTACTTTATGGAGCAGCATCTACCAGAACTCATATTTAGGGATACCTGAGATACCAAACTGTGTGCTCAGGTAAGTAGACCAATGTCTTCTGAGGGGCCTTCATTTCATCTTCCACCATAGTCTGGGCTCAGGCCAGGAAAGCTGAAGGCCTCAGAGAAACACAGAGAATCCCACACATTGCCCTGGGTCCAGTGCAGAGCCTCTGGCTGCTAGGTGGGAAACCAATATTGGGCCTAGTGCCCCATGAAGAGGGTTGGTTCCAAATCCCCACATCATGTAGCCTCTGTTCAACTTCCCCTGTACCCTGAGATCTCCATTCTACCACCTGGGTGCCCTTTCAGCCAAGGGTCATTCTGAGAGGGCCTTCTTGTCTGGGTGTCTTGACATGGCAACTTGAGAGAGTGTGCCCAGAAACCACGAAGTTTCATCCCCAAGAAAAAAAGTCCTTGTCAGCTTTTAATGACCCACCATTTAGGCAAGGTCAGGCAGCCATATCCTGGATGTATCTCTGGACAAGGCCCAGTCCAAGTGTCCTGGCTGCTAACTGAAGAGAAGAGGCATTTGTTCCTGAGGCTCTGCCTCTAGGGTTCAGATTGGCAAGGAGTTTAGGAGAGACTCCCACAGGATTTTTTGCAAATACCTGCTTACACCTCTTAGTGCTTGCAATCCTCCTGATGTGGTTGGCAGGTGCCCTGCAGTTGAGGAGTGACTGTGATGGATGACCCTTCCTACTCTGCCATGCACAACCTCCTGTTCCCCGACACATATGCACCCACATCCATATTCCTGAACCATATAGGCAGGAGAGAGCATTCACACACAGAGGTGCTTGTGTGTGAGTGTGTATATACATACACACACACACAAACACAGATACACACTTACACACATACACACACAATGCAACAACAAACAAAACCATAGCTTAGGCATTCTCAGTGTCCTGCATGGGCACCCATCACTGGAGAGTGGAAACCCAATTACCTGACCAGGTTGTTGGAAACTAGTTGCAGCTGGTTGGCATTTTTTACCCCAAGAAGGGTAGCGGCAGAGTGCCCATGCAGCCTCAAAGTTGGAATTCTCAGTGCTCTACTCCCATAAAGCAGAATTGTTTTGAGGATTCCTCATGCACATCCCTGTGCCTCTCTGAACATGGTGGCATAACTTCTTGGGAGCGACTCTATTCTGGCTGCACTGGTGGGACTAGGGGCTCCTGAGGGCTTCTTTGCCTAGCAGAGGCCTCTGAGGAAGCAGGGTCCAGCTTACCAGAGAACAAGGCCTGCAACACCAGGTTTGGCTAGCCTGACTCAGGAAGCACAGCCTCCCAGGTCCTGAATGCAATGCAGGAGTACATCTTAAGTTTTACAGAGTCACATGACCTCTCTACACAGGAATCTCCAGCCAGGCTGCATCTAGGTTATTGTGGGCAAATTGTCCTGCCCATCCCTGTTAATCAGTGTAATACTGGTACTTCTTGCTTTTGTTTGAGGCTCACCCTGTGCTGCCTTACAGGATGTCATCCCTACCCCCACCTCCTCTTGTTCCTAACACACAGAGAATCAGGGTTTGTGGACAAACTATCCTAATTTTCTGAGCTGTCTCAGCATCTCAGGGCTCAGAAGCTTTTGTCACCATATATCCTTAAGCAGTTATTGTCCTCCCTGCCAACTCAAGCCCCACCTCTACCTTTTTCTAGGTCAAGAGTTATAATCTCTTGCTTTCCTTTTTTAAAAGAAATTATTCTCTTCTGGAGCTGTGCTTCAGGTGAAGACAGAAGTTCCAGGCTTTTCAGAAAATCACTCATGTCCCCAGATCCCTTCAATGGTCTGGGGAGGCCCCCCCTATCGTCCTATGCAAGCAATCTCAGGGCGTGCCCCAAGGGGTCAAGGAGCCTAGGTAGTGTCTTGTCTCAGGGTCAAAGTGAGTAGAAACAGAAAGAGTATGCCTTGGTCCTTAGGGTGTCCAACCAGGCTGACAAGGAATCCTCCAGGTTGGGTCCCTTGAAATCCTCTTGGCTCTGATGCCTGACACACAAACAGGTAGCAATTCTGGGATTCTCCTGACTGTATTACTTTCCCTATCATCCAGAGAGGTGAGACAGGATGAAGGCTCAAAAGACACCTGTCCTTTTCTGCCAGGTCCAGGAAGAATTGCCATTCTGCCATTTCTGGAAGAATTGACATGGTGCTAGAATTAAAAAATGGACAGTCTCAGATTCCAGAAAACTGAAAGCCCAGAGTTTCTCTCTGTCTCTGTCTCTGTCTCTTTCTCTGTCTCTGTATTTGTGTCTCTGTCTGTCTGTCTTTTCACTCTCTCTGTCTCTCTCTGTAACTTACTGTTTATCTGTCTCTCTTTCTCTTTGTGTGTGTGTTTATGTGTTTGTATGTCTGGTGTTTCTATGTATGTATTCACTGTGAATCCTCTAGTGCCCTTAATAGCCCTAAAACAGGTCCATTTTGTGACCTTGGTGTATCATTTCTTATGTTGTTGAACTAAGCATTGTCTGGAAAGGCCTGGTTTGGAGGTCGGGGAAACCTATAAGCCTGTATGTGTGCCCAGGCCATAGCTCAGGTTGGCACAAGGTTTAGAAAGACTTAAGTGAAACAACAGAGGAATTGTTCCTGATGGTACCTTTCTGTCTTAGTGTATTAATGAGATATTGCTTAGCAATAAATAATATGGAGGGTGGCAGGACACTCCGTTCCTTGGAATTGCAGGCTGTGCACCTCTGAGAACTCAGAGCAAGCCTGCCTGAATAGAAAGAGCTCTCTTGTTTGTATCAAAGAAGATGCCTCCAGGAAGCTTGGTAGAGAGGTAGAAGTGGAAAGCAAGGGCATGCTTCTCTCCTGGAGATTGCTAGAAGGGTTTTTTTCCACCAGCTGTGACTTAAGCTCTCAAGAGTGCAATGGTGGACCTCTGGAGAATCTCAGTGCTCATGAATGAAAGGCTTGCTGGGGGATATTGAAAAGCATTTCACTCATGACCATGGCATTCATCATCTGATAAACAGAGAAGCCCTTCTTCCCTAGAAAATGTACCTGGACGTGTATATATTGGCATGCTAAAAGGAGATTGTAGGAAATGTGTAAAAAGGTACGTAGGTAGATATGTAGTTAGATAGGTAGGTAAATAGGAAAAAGATAAATGAATAGATAAATAGATAGATACATAGAAAAATATATAGATGATACACACACACACATATATATGTTATATATATATATATATATATATATATATATATTACATAGATACACAGATACATAGATACATACATATGTAGGTGAATATCCAGGCAGTTGTTATCTTGCTCTTGTAGTGAGCACTTGGAGAGAATGTTTGAAGGTACATTGAGAATTTCCAATGGTCACCCTCAAAGGACCTTGTCGTGAATTGGTCTATGAGAAGTCTGTGAGGAGAGGAAATGTCCTGCAGGGATACTGGTTGGACTAGTGATAAATACTCATTGTGCTTTGTGTCTAGGGGACTGTCATCTTTGGTCCACTTGAAACCATTCAGACAGCTCCGAGTTTCATGGGTGCCTACCCCTGTGCAGATAAGTAGGTTGGTGTGTACTAAGATACAATAGTAAGGATTCATGGTGAGAGTGACTTGGGGACTTTAAAGGAAGGAAGGAGAGCAAGGTGTCCCCTGAGTGGGTCATGGTGGTTAGGGAAGAGCTGGGGTGTGGTAGAAGTGGGGTGAAGGGTTTAGAGAGAATGGAGAGGATTGTGAGGGAGCTGGAATTAACTCATAATGGTTGCCTGGGTTTCCTGGTCGCCTGGAGATGCTTACTTGGTAGGTGCCTAGAATTGAAAGCTTGAGGTCAGGGCCTTTTTGTCAAGGGGGCAGGTTGGGATGAAATATTCATTTCTTCTTTTGATATGTCCTTGTCCAGAGTTCAGCTTGCTAGGAGTCCTGCAGTTGAGAATGTGGAAGTGGGTGGTCAGCCCCTCTGGGCCTCTGAGGTGGATGGATGACTGGATAACTTTGTGGGGCAGCATCCACCAGGACTCATATTGAGGGATACCTGAGATACCAACCTGTGTGTCTGGGTAAATAGACCAAGGTTTTTTTTTTGGGGGGGGCTTTTAACCTCCAACTGCATTCTTGGCCCAGGCTAGCAAAACAGGAGGCCTCAAGGACACACAGAGCAGCCCACTCATTGCTTGGGTCCACTGCTGAGTCTTCTACTGCCTGTTGAAAAGCTAGTGTTGGGCCTAGTGTCTCATGGAAGGGGTTGGTTTTCCCAACCCCACCACATGAGGCTTCTGTTTCACCTTCCCCTGTGTCCTGAGCTCTCTGACACCACCCACCCAGGTGGACCTACCAGAAAAGGGTCACCCTGGGAAGGTCTTATTGGCGGGCTGTCTTGACCTGGCAACTTGTGAGAGTGTCCCCAGGGACTGTGAAGTCTGCATCCCCACGAAGAGAGCTGGCTGTGGGCTTTAGGGGGCATCTGTGTAGGCAGGGTCAGGCAGGCAGGTGCTGGATAAACCTTTGGGCTTGGCCCAGTCCTAGTGGCCTATCTGGGCACTCAGTGGGTGAGTTCAGCTCTTGGTCCTCAAGACCAGGAGTTTGTTTCTAAGGCTCTGCCCCTGGGTTCCAGATAGTCAGGTTGTTTTAGATAGAGCTCCCAGAGGATCTTTATATAAATACCTGCTTATAACTTTTAGTGCTAGCTGACCTGCCAGAATTTTCAGTGGCTGGCCGGTGCCCTGATGTTAAGTAGTACCTCTGGTGGGTGACCCTTCCATCTTCACTATGCACAACCTCCTGTTCTCAGACACTTATGCACCCACATACATATTTCTGAACCTTATAGGCAGGCGAGAACACACACACGCAGGTGCAGGAGCATACTTTCTTGTGAGCACACATACACACATACTGATACACATACACACAAAGACACAGACACACAAAGAGACTCACACACACACACCATGCAACAATATAAAAAATCATAGCTTAGGCATAGCCAGTGTCCTACATGAACACCCACATCTGGCCAGTGGAAGCCCCAGTGCTTGGCCATGTTTCAGCAGCTAGGGGCAGCTAGTTGGCATCCTTTGCCTCTAGAAGGGCAGAAGGAGAGCTCCCATGCAGCCTGGCAGTTGGCATTCTCCATGCTCTACTGCCATCAAGTCAAAATGTTTTGATGTTTCTGCCTGCACATGCTTTGATGTTTCTGCTTGCACTTCTCTGAACATGGCTTCAGACCTGCTTGGGTGGGAGCCACTCTATTCTGGTTGCACAGGTAGGACTAGGGGCTCCTGAGTCCTTCTGAGCCCAATAGAGGCAGGCCTGTGAGTGAGCAGGATCCAGCTGAACAGAACACAGGGCCTGCAACACAGGGTTTGGCTAGTTTGACTGAGGAAGCACATCCTGCCAGATCCTGAGTGCAGTGGAGGAGGACATCATAGGTTTTACAGTGTTACAGGACCCCTCTACACAGGTATCTACACCCAAGGATGCACCTGGGTTCTTGTGGGTGACTTGTCATTCTCATCCCTGTTCATCAGAGTTATCTGTGTCCCTCTTGCTTTTGTTTGAGGCTGCCCAGCAGCTGTCTTACAGGATGTCTTTCCTACCCCCAAGACTCCTTGTTAGTAACCCACAAAGAGTCAGGGTGTTGTCACAGCCTACCTTGTTTCTCTGAGCTGTCTCTACATCTTAGTTCTTGGTAGCTTTTATGGCCAGATATTCTTAAGCAGGTAACGTTCTTCCTGCCAACCCCAGCCCCATCTCGACACCTTTCTAAATTTATGATTGTTATCTCTGGAATTCCTATTTATTAAGAAAAGGCTCTTTCCTGGAGCTGTGGTTCAGGTGAGGCTAAGGTTCCCAGGCCTGACAGAAAATCTCACCAAGTCTCCAGAACCCTTCCAATGGTATGGAAGCTCCCCCATAATCCTATGCAAGCAAACCTCATGCTGTGAACCAAGGGCAAGAGGAGCCTATGCATTGTCTTGCTTGAGGTCAAAGTGATTAAAACAGCCAGAGGGTGCTGTGGTTCTTAGTGAATCATAATGTCCAGGTCCCTTAAAAGCCTCTTGGCTCTGATGCCTGACACAGAAACAAGCAGCAGAGTCTGGGCTTCTCTTTACTAGCTTACCTTTCCTAACATCCAGAGAGGTGAACAGGATGAATGCTGAAAAGCCATCTGGTCTTCTCTGCCCTATCCAGGAATTTCTGGAAGAATAGACATGGTTGTGGAATTAAAAGATGGACAGTCTCAGATCTCAGAAAACTGGGATTTCAGAGGAAGGAAGAATAATAGCAAAGTATATCCTAAGTACTGCATGGTAGTTGGTGAAGGGCTGGGGTGTGTTGGAGGTGGGGTGGAGGGTTAGAGAGAGGAGAGATAGATTGTGAAGAAGCTGGAATTATCTCACAATGGTTGCCTGGTTTTCTGGTCAGTTGCCTGGAGATGCTTACTTGGTAGGTGCTTAGAATTGGAAGCTCAAGGTCAGGATGTAGTCAAGAAGGTAGTGGCGGATGAAATATTCATTTCTTCTTTTGATATGTCCTTGTCCACAGCTCAGCTTGCTAGGTTTCCTGCAGTTGAGATTGGTGGAAGTGGGTGGCCAGCCTCTCTGGGCCTCTGAGGGAGCTTGGAATTAACTCATAATGGTTGCCTGGGTTCCTGGTCGCCTGGAGATGCTTACTTGTAGGTGCCTAGAATTGAAAGCTTGAGGTCAGGGCCTTTTTGTCAAGGGGGCAGGTTGGGATGAAATATTCATTTCTTCTTTTGATATGTCCTTGTCCAGAGTTCAGCTTGCTAGGAGTCCTGCAGTTGAGAATGTGGAAGTGGGTGGTCAGCCCCTCTGGGCCTCTGAGGTGGATGGATGACTGGATAACTTTGTGGGGCAGCATCCACCAGGTCTCATATTGAGGGGTACCAGAGATACCAACCTGTGTGCCTGAGTAAGTAGACAAGGTATTCAGGGGTTGTGGGGCTTGTTTTAACCTCTCAGTGCACTCTGGGCCCAGGCCAGCAAAGCAGGGAGCATTATGGATACACAGGGCACCTCACTCATGGCCCTGGGTCCACTGCTGAGTCTTCTACTGCCTGGTGAGAAGCTAGTGTTAAGCTTAGTGTCTCTTAGAGGGGGTTGTTTTCCCACCCCCACCATGTGAGGCCCTCTATTCACCTTCCCCTGTGTCACAAGCTCTCTGAAACCACCACCTAGGTGCCCTGCCAGCCAAGTTGCCATCCTGGGAGGGTTTCATTGGCTGGCTGTTCTGACCTGGCAACTTGACAGAGTGTCCCTAGGGACCACAAAGTCTGCACCCCAAGAAGAGAACTGGCTGTAGGGTTTAGGGGGCACCTGTGTGGGCAGAGTCAGGCAGGCAGGTGCTGGATCAATCTCTGGGCTTTCCCAGCCCCAGTGGCCTGGCCTGGGTACTGAGTGCGGGAGGTCATCTCTTGGTTCTCAAGATCAGGAGTTTGTTTCTGAGTCTCTGCCCCTGGGGTCCAGATGGAAGGTGGGTTTAGATTGAGCTCCCAGAATATCTTTTGTAAGTACCTGCTTGTAGCTTTTAGTGTTTAGCTGCCCTGCCAGATTCTTCAGTGGCTGGCAGGTGCCCTGATGTTATGTAATACCTTAGATGGGTGACCCTTCAATCTTCAGTATGCACAACCTGCTCTCAGATATTTATGCACCCACGTCCATGTTCCTATACTTTATTGGCAGGCGAAAACACATGCACACACAGAGGTGCAGTAGCATACTTCCTTGTGAGCACACACCCATACATGCTGACACACACCACACACACACGCACACACACACGAAAACACACACACACACACACACACACAAACACCATGCAACAACATACAAAATCATAGCTTAGGCATACCCAGTGTCCTACATGAACACCCACATCTGGCCAGTGGAAGCCCCTGTGCTTGGCCATGTTTTTGGCAACTGGCTGGCATCCTTTGCCTCAGGAAGGGCAGAAGGAGAGATCCCATGCAGCCTGGCAGTTGGCATTCTCCATGCTCTACTGCCATCAAGTCAAAATATTTTGATGTTTCTGCCTGTACATGCCTGCACCTCTCCGAACATGGCTGCAGACCTGTTTGTGTGGGAGCCACTCTATTCTGGTTGCACAGAGGGGAATAGGGGCTCCTGAGTCCTTCTAGGCCCAATAGAGGCCTGTGAGTGAGCAGGATCAGCTGAACAGAACACAGGGCCTGTGACACAGGGTTGGCTAGTCTGACTGAGGAAGCACATCCTGCCAGGTCCTGAGTGCAGTGTAGGAGGACATTCACAGGTTTACAGTGTTACAGCACCCCTCTACATAGGCATCTGCACTCAGGGATGCATCTGGTTTCTTGTGGGTGACTTGTCATTCTCATCCATGTTCATCAGAGTAATCTGTGTCCCCATTGCTTTTGTTTGAGGCTGCCCAGCAGCTGTCTTACAGGATGTGTTTCCTACCCCCAAGACTCCTTGTTAGTAACCCACAAAGAGTCATTGAGTCATGACAGGCTACCCTGTTTCTCTGAGCTGTCTCTATATCTTAGTGCTTGGTAGCTTTAGTGGCCAAATATTCTTAAGCAGTTAATTTTCTCCCTGCCAATCCCAGCTGCATCTCAACCCCTTCCTAGATCTATGGTTATCTTTGGCATTCCTTTTTTTTTTTTAAAAAAATGCTCTTTCCTGGATCTGTACTTGGTGGGGGGGGAGGGGGGAGACAGGTTTCCCAGGCCTGGCAGAAAATCACTCAAGTCTCCAGAACCCTTCAATCATATGGGAGCTCCTCCATAATCCTATGCAAACCAACCTCATGCTGTGACCAAGGGCAAGAGGAGCCTATGCATTGTCTTGTCTTGGGATCAAAGTGATTAAAGCAGCCAGAGTATGCTGTAGTCCCTAGTGTGTCCATGGCAGCCCATGGGCCAGGGAATCATAATGGCCAGGTCTCTTAAAAGCCTCTTGGCTCTGATGCCTGACACAGAAACAAGCAGGGCTTCTCTTCACTAGTACCTTTCCTAACATCCAGAGAGGTGAGACAGGATGAATGCTGAAAAGCCACCTGGCCTTCTCTGCCATATCCAGGAATTTCTGGAAGAATAGACATGGTTATGGAATTAAAAGACGGACAGAGATCCCAGAAAACTGGGAGTTCAGAGGAAGGAAGCATAGCAAAGTATATCCTAAGAGCTGCATTATAGTTGGTGAAGAGCTGGGGTGTGTTGGAGGTGGGGTGGTGGGTTAGAGAGAGGAGCGAGATTGTGAGGAAACTGGAATTAGCTCATAATGGTTGCCTGGTTTTCTGCCCAGTTGCCTGGAGATGCTTACTTAGTAGGTGCTTAGAATTAGGGGCCCAAGGCCAGGGCCTGTTTGGTAAAAGGTCAGGTTGGGATGCAATACTCATTTTTTGATATGTCCCTGTACACAACTCAGAGTGGTAAGTGGCCTGCAGGCAAGATTAAGAGAGTGGGCAGTCAGGCCCTCTGGGCTGATGGTTTGGACAGATGCCTGGAAGACATTTTAGGGCAACATTCACAAGAACTCATATTGAGGGGGTACCTAAGATTCCAACATTTGTGCCTGGGTAAGTAGACCATGTTTTTGTGGGAGCCCTTTTTTCATCTCCCACCTCACTCTATGCTCAGGCCAGGAAAACTAAAAGAACTAGGGTCACACAGAGCAGCCCACCTATTGCCCTGGTTTCAGTACAGTGCCTCCTAGGTGGCACTGCTAGGTGGCAGGCAGCATTGGGCCTACTGCCCATGAGATGGATGGTTTCTCCACCCCATCCCTCGGTCCTCTGTTCAAACTTTCCTGATCCTTGAGCTCTCTGACTCTACTACCATGGTGTCCTACCAGCTAAGGATCATCCTGGGAGGTCCTTTTTGTCTGTGTGCCTTGACCTGACAACTTGAGAGAGTATGGGCCTGTGACAGAGGTGTCTGCATCTCTAAGAAGAGAACTGGCTGTCAGATTAGAAGCAACCAATGTTTGCAGGGTCAGGCAGGCAGGTGCTGTATCATTCTCTGGGCCAGACCCAGTCTGAGTGTTTTGGATGGGCACTGGTGGGTATCATCAGTTCCTGGTCCTCAAGTCAAGGCATTTGTTCCTGAGACTTGGCCCCTAGGGTCCAGATTGGCAATGGGTTTAGGTACAGCTCCCACAGGATCTTTTGCAAGTATTTGCTGGGATCTCTTAGTGCGTATCGTATGGGCTGGGGGGGTCCTGGGGGGGGGTTCAGCTGGCTAAGTCATATCTTTAGTGATGTCTGCACTTCCTGCTGGATCTTCAAGCTGGCAGTTCCCTGTTGTTGAGTTTCACCCATGGAAACCTCCTGTTCACTCTTATGCACCACCCTACATATGATGTTCCAAGCCCCTCTGCATCCCCTTCGCCCACTAAAAAGGGACAGGTGAGGCAGTATTCGGGTGGTTACTACAGCGAGGCTTTATTCTTGTTAAGCAGAAGCAGAAAGATGGAAAGACTGGAAGAGGCACTGCTTATATATACCCTAGAGTGACGTGTTCACTTCTGAGGGGCTGTTCACTCATTATCCATTAATATGCCCTGGGTGGGCATGAATTTGGTGCACTTTTTGCCTTATTGCCACTGCGCAGTCAGTTGTTTACTAGTGGGAAAGACAGATGCCCGCGCCATCTTGGAATGGGGAATGTATCAACGCTAACTGCGCTTCCTAAAATATTCATTCCTTTATAGGCAGGAGGAGAGCTCATTCGCCCATGAGAGCACTCATACACACACACACACACACACACACACACCACACACACACACACACCACAAACACACATAGGACACACCCAATACCACCAAACAATATACAAAACCATTACCTTAGGCTATTTCCAGTGTCCTACATGGACACCCACTTATGTCCAATGGAAGATCCAGTGCTTGGCTATTTTGTTGGCGCTGGTGGCAAGCTGGTTGGTTTTTTTGCCTGAAAAGAAAAGATGGAAAGCCCTATGCAGCCCTGGCAATTGGCATTCTCAGTGCTCTACTGCTATCAAGCCATATTTTTTTTTTGAAGATTTTGCCGCAAGTCCCTGCTCCTCTCTGAACATGCCCTGCTGGCCTTCTTGGGAGCCACTCTTATTCTGGACACAGGTGAACTAGGGGCTCCTGAGCACTTATTGGCCCATGAGATCCTGTGACGTGAGCAGGATCCAGCTGAGCAGCCAACAGGGCAGAAGACACAGGGTTTGGTTAGTCCTGGACTCAGGAAGCACATCATCTCAGGTGATATGAGCTCAGGGAGGTGTACATTTAGGTTTACAGAGTCACAGGACGTCTTATACCCACAGGCATCGGCAGGCAGATTACCACTGTTTTTTTGTTGGGCAACTTGTCCTGCCCATTCATTTCACCAGAGTGATCCGGGTCCAGTGCTTTTGTTTGTTGATCTGCACAACAACTGCCTACAGGAATGTCCTCCCCAAACCCCCATGTCACATTGTTATAACCTAATATCAGGGAGTGATAGATAGGCCTTCCTGCTTCTCGACCTTGTCTCAACATCTAAGGGCTAGGTAGCTTTTGAGGCCTGATATCGTTAAGCAGTTAATGTTCTCTCTACCAATCTTAGCCC